>NC_059219.1:26378808-26616308 GCF_020615455.1 Coregonus clupeaformis | reverse complement strand
TCGCCTCTTCACTGTTGACGTTGAGACTGGTGTTTTGCGGGTACTATTTAATGAAGCTGCCAGTTGAGGACCTGTGAGGCATCTGTTTCTCAAACTAGACACTCTAATGTATTTGTCCTCTTGCTCAGTTGTGCACCGGGGCCTCCCACTCCTCTTTCTATTCTGGTTAGAGCCAGTTTGCGCTGTTCTGTGAAGGGAGTAGTACACAGCGTTGTACGAGATCTTCAGTTTCTTGGCAATTTCTCGCATGGAATAGCCTTCATTTCTCAGAACAAGAATAGACTGACGAGTTTCAGAAGAAAGTTATTTGTTTCTGGCCATTTTGATCCTGTAATCGAACCCACAATTGCTGATGCTCCAGATACTCAACTAGTCTCAAGAAGGCCAGTTTTATTGCTTCTTTAATCAGCACAAAAGTTTTCAGCTGTGCTAACATAATTGCAAAAGGGTTTTCTAATGATCAATTAGCCTTTTAAAATGATAAACTTGGATTATCAAACACAACGTGCCATTGGAACACAGGACTGATGGTTGCTGATAATGGGCCTCTGTATGCCTATGTAGATATTCCATTAAAAATCGGCAGTTTCCAGCTACAATAGCCATTTACAACGTTAACAATGTCTACACTGTATTTCTAATCAATTTGATGTTATTTTAATGGACAAAAAAATTGCTTAAGTGACCCCAAACTTTTGAACGGTAGTGTATATATGTTTTTTGCATATCCCAACTTCCCCTAAGACATCCCCAGAGAGTGGGCGTTTGTTGACGTGTGGTGGCTTATAGCCTCACCCCACTTCAAAATAGTTTTTTAGCTTTAGACATTTCTAGGGGAAATTAGAGTTGATTGTGTTAAAATGTAAATCCATTGCTTATTTGAGAAATATGCTAATTAAGTTGGAAGAGAAAAGTATGAATTAATTGATTGATATGAAATGAATGTCATTTGCCAGAAGGGCGTGCACAGAGCTTTGGTGGGGCAGGTGCCCAAAGTGAAAAAAGGGCAGGTGCTCCAGCACCCCTAGGGCTCTATCTGTGCACGTGCCTGTTTGCCAGGAGTATCAAACCAACCAATCACATACTGTATCATCAGTCATATGACGATATAAAAATATTTTGCAACCAACTATCGACATGGAGTAAATTAGCATACCTAGATGCCAACAGAATTACTTACAAAATAGGCTACAAATTGTATTGTAACATTGTAACACAAAACATTTTTTAAAGTGTGACAGCTATCTCACCTTCGTTGAGGTTTTCACTGTCTTCTTGTAGGGCATAAAATAACCACAAAATAGGCCTACTATATTATCAACTGAAAACTAAAGCTACAAGGAAAAACCTTTCAGATAATTAATCATAAGCTCATGAATGGCATATAAATTATGCTTTGGGCTGGAAGGGGATTGCATGGCTTGCTTGATGTTAATCAACACGCGTCAGCTCACGTGCTGGTTTGTCATCTCAATTTAAAAAGCTGAAAACATTTCTGACATTTTGATAATAATACAGGCCTAGCTACAGGTAACTGCCAAAGTAAAGGAAACACTTGAGAAAATTAGGGATACAAAGTATATTGAAAGAAAGTGCTCCACACAGGTGTGGTTCCTGAGTTAATTAAGCAATTAAAACAACCCATCATGCTTAGGGTCATGTAGAAAAATGCCCAGTTGCCAATTATTTCAGCTACCATGGCTAGAAGAAGAGATCTCAGTGACTTTGAAAGACGGGGCTCAAAGGAGCATAGGGGGTTTAAAGGGTGTGTGTGTGTGTGTGTATGTGTCAGTCAACAAATCTCAACCCAATTGAACACTTATGGGAGATTCTGCAGCAGCGCCTGAGACAGCGTTTTCCACCACCATCAACAAAACACCAAATGATGGCATTTCTCGTGGTGTCGCATCCCTCCAATAGAGATCCAGACAGTTGTAGAATCTATGCCAAGGCGCATTGAAGCTGTTCTGGCGGCTCGTGGAGGCCCAACGCTCCTGTAAGACACTTTATGTTGGCGTTTCTTTTATTTTGTTACCAGTGGCTACTGCAAAAACAACATGCAGTGTTTATATACAGTGGGGTCTGAAATTATTGACACCCTTGATAAAGATGAGCAAAAATGACTGTATAAAATAAATAATTTAAATACTGAGCTCTATTGTATGCCTCAAATAATGGGGAGATTCTATTATTTTATTCTAATACAATTGCTCAGAGAAAGAGATTTTGTTTAACTATTTTCTTTCTCAAAAAAGGTAGGGGTCAAAATGATTGACACCCCTGTTTTCAATACCTTTCAATACCTCATGTTGCGAGGATAACGGCACTGAGCCTTTTTCTAAAATGTTTTAAGAGGTGGAGAACACATTGGGAGGGATCTTAGACAATTCATCCATACAGAATCCTTCCAGATCCTTGATAGCCTTCATCTGCGCTAATGGACTGCCCTCTTCGATTCAAACCACAGGTTTCCCATGGGTTTCAAGTCACGAGACTGAGATGGCAAAATGTAGATTTTGTGGCCAATTAACCATTTATTTCTGGATTTTGATGTGTACTTGGGATTATTGTCTTGCTGGAAGATACACTTGAGGCCAAGTTTCAACTAATTTCTACGCTAATCCCACCACTGGTGTGCGTTGCCAAAGAGCTACATTTTCATGTCATCTGACCAAAGCACCAGTTCCAATCCAAGTGCCAATGCTGTTTAGCAAACTCCAGGGGCCTCATTTATCAACCGTGCGTACATTTCTCACAAAATTCTGTCATACGTGGAGATTAAAGGATTTGCATGCGCAACTAATTATTGCAGTTTAAAAAAAAAAAACTAATTATTGCAGTGATAAAAACGCCCATTTGTGGAGCATATTACTTGGAGATGTTGGAACTGGGCCATGACAGTTTCTAAAATAAAAAGCAATGGCAAATTCAATCACATTTTTGTAGAAGTGTGAGCCTAATATTTTTATCTTTTTCAGTGACTTTTCAAACTAAAACTGCATGCCACCTATAGCGAGAGCCAAACACTGGCAGCACATTCTGCAACTGATTGTCAATTGAAACTATTTTAAAGCTACAGCACACTTCTATGGAAAATACAAATTGTTCAGTATTTTGTTAATCAATAGATGATTGCTTCTATCTCCTGCCTTGGTATAGGCTCTGAATTTAAATAGGCTATGACATCGTGTTCCTATCGCACAACAATAAAGTAGTCTACCCATACTGTCAAATTTGAACAGGGTACCGGTCTATTTACTTTCGAGCATGTTTGGCTATTACAATCAAATCAGAGCAAATCAAATCAAAATGTATTGGTCACATACACATATTTAGCAGATCTTATTGCGGATGTAGCAAAATGCTTGTGTTCCTAGCTCCAACAGTGCAATTGTATCTAACAATTCACAACAATACACACAATCTAAAAGTATAAGAATGGAATTAAGAAATATATTAATATTAATTGAGCGATGGATAAATGGAAGCCTAATATTAATTATGTAGCAGGAATAAACCAGTCATTTCAGAAAAGGAGAGTCATGTCCTGCAATATGATTATGATTTAGGCCTATAGGCTATATAATACAAGTAACACATTAGGCTACATGCTGCTATGCGATCTCTTTACCAAAGACAAATGCATCTGTTTTATCATTAAGCCTAAGTTTTAAAGTTTTTATTAACTTACCATTATTATAATTCCTGTGCATCAAACACCTCCATTTCCCTCAAAATAAAAACATTTTCTTGCAATAATATAGGGCTAGGAGTTGCCAGGGACCTCAAGATATTATATTATCACGATACTTAGGTGACGATACACTATGTATTGCGATTCTCACCATTCTCATGATTATATATGTATTGTGATTCCATGTTCCAAACATATTGCTGCTGCAGAGGGACAAGAGATCCACGAGAAAACGTTTTCATCAGTCATGGAAATAAAAGTGCTGAAAACAAATTGGCTCCCTATTTAAAAAGATGATGGAGAACAAGGTCTGAAGGAAAAATACTGGAATTTTGGTGCAGGTAGCCTACAGCAAACCAGTGAGGTATTGAAAGGTATTGAAAACAGGGATGTGAATAACTTTGACCACCTACCTTTTTGAGAAAATAAATATTACTTGCTAAACAAAATCTCTTTCTCTGAGCAAATGTATTAGCTAGTATAAAATAATGTAATTTCCCCATTTTGGGCATACGATGTAGCTCATTATTTGAATTATTTATTTTATACAGAAATGTTTGCTCATCTTTGTCGATAATTTAGGACCCCACTGTAATTGTCAATATAACATATGTCATGCAATTGATCGGCAATTGATCGAGTAAAATAGTAACTTTACTGGGTCGTGTTATGTTTGTTGGGCTGTTTTGAACGTGAGCTAGCTAGCCAAACAACACTCGAGTGACAGGTAAACTAGCTAAGAAATTCGCCTTATTGGCATTCTAGCTAGATGTGGGTAAAATATATCGGTAAATATTTAGGATAAAGCTACTCACTCTGCTTTCCTGGCGAGTCCCACGGAGCGGCACAGAGTCGTAGGTGTTTGCGGGACCAAGGACTTGCAGCGCGCCGGGCTTTTCTTGTCCTCCTCCGCGGAGTCGGGGCTGCTCTGTCCCGCTTTTGGAGACGGCGGGGAGGTGGGCACCAGCTGCAGTTGCTGAGGATGGTGAACTGGAGGCGTCGGAGGGGGAGGATGCTGCGGAGGTTGTGCCGACAGAGAGGCGACCTGCTGCGGTTGCTGGCTAGGATGAACCCCGGCTTTGTTGGCCCCTGGATGCTGGTGCAGGTGGACGGGTGGCTGAGGGCTTGTACTGCGGGGAGACGGGTGGTGGTGGTGGGGGTGGTGATAGGACTGATGGGGGTCCCGCAGCTGGCGGTTCTCCCCAATCAGGTTCTCCACCTTCCGCTCGAGCTCGTCGATGCGCTGGCGCTGTGTCTGGATCAGGCTCTGCTGGTTCTGCACGATGGTGGTGAGTTCCTTCAGATACAGCACGGCTTTCATTGGGTTATCCAGCAGGCTCTCCATACCTGGTTTTATATCTATCACGTTTGAATTTTCGTGATCAGCCTTTCCTGCTCAGATTCTCTCCTCGAGTGGTTTTGGCGAAGCGTTCTGTCGACCTACGTGCAAAGCGGGGATGCTTTCACTGCCTTCTGACGGTTCTCTGTGTGGAAGCTAGGTAATGGCTTCTCTTTCTCTCTCACGTCTCTCGCTCGCTCTCTCTCTCTCTCTCTGTCTCTCTCTGTCTCTGTCGCTCCCTCTCTCCCACTCTCCCTGCGTAGTGCCTACGCTGTGAGGATGCGAATAACGATGCTGATGCAAGGATCAACATCCTCAGAGGAGCTCTCTGATTGGAGGAGGAGCTAGTGGGTGGATGATGTCAACACAGCAGAGTGTGTTTGCCTGAAAATGGTAACAGCCCCTACAGTAATATTTATTCAAAGTATTTACACACGTTTTAATTCTTCACACAAGGCTGACCTTCCTGTGGTGTGCATCACACCACAACTTCACTAATAGGCAAATAATTTGAAACAACCAATGAATCGAATGTAATGTATAGGCCAATAAATTACTAATGGGCCTACATCAGCAAACCAGGCAGGCACAGACCCCAAAGACCAAGCAGAGGCAACAGTTTAGGCATGAAGAACCTTTGAAAGGAACCAGACTAGAGTTGCTGTGCAGGAGCCAGGAACCCTCCTCTACCTGACCAAATACTATCAACAGTATGAACATCCAGGACAGTGATCCTTGAGGACTATTGAAACAGAAAAGGACTAAACATCAGTAACTACTTTAAAGATGGATAGGTATCTGGTTTTAGACATGGTAGGTCCCTATTGTATTATTTCCTCTCTAACTCTCCTTCCTTTTCTACAGGTGGCTCCTGATATGCTGTTGGCTTAAGACTTCCGTGACTGCGAGTACAAAACTAGAGCATGCCAGACACCCAGAGCAAGTAAGTGCATTTCAATTGGGACTGGTGAATTGCATGCACTTGAATATACCTGCACCTATTCAATGTAATGTGCAACAACCTTATGGAGAGTATGAAGATACTGTTTGTTTACATTGACATTTTAGTCATTTAGCAGATGATCCAGAGTGACTTACAGGAACAATTAGGGTTAAGTGCCTTGCTCAAGGGCACATAAAAAGAATGACCACAAACGTATTTTTAAGTGCATTAAAACATTGTAAAATACAATAAGAGATGAGACATTAAAATAGGAAATGATGATAGCCACGTAACCATGGAGATACCAGTCAATGCACCTGCCATCTCCTGAATTATCAACCTTTTTAACACATTTTATGCTAAGCAAATAGCAGTCACTAAGCCGTTCTGGGGAGCAGTCCACCCTCTACCCACAGCCCTACCCGATGCACTAAGCCAAGGCCTCGATCCGTGTCTCTGGCACAGCCAAGTGGTCTATGATTTAGGGCTGGAGAGGGCATATTAGCAATTTGAGCCATGGTTCAGTGTGAGAAATTCATTCATTCAGGTTTAGGTTCCAACATTTGAAAGTGACTCTTAACCCCATCAAAGGCAATGTGTAGTGACATTAGAACATATCAGAAACATGTAGAATCAGGTAACACTCCCTCTTGATGGGGTTTGCCAGCACCCATACCAATCTGCATTTTAAAGCTGTTTTGCTTCTAAAACTAAGTAGTGCTGGTTCTGGTCGGTCCCTGGATGTGAGTCCATACAGTATGCTGGAAGGGGCAGAAGGGGGCATTCTACCCTATGATTTAAGGAGACCCCAATGCCCCAGGGCAGTGATGAGTACATTACCCTTCGTAGGGTACTGTCTTTTGGATGAGACATTAAACAGATGGCTGCCGTGGCATCACCCATCTAATTGGTGGTGGATGAGGTGAGTTTCCCCCACAGTGGGTTTTGAGCACTGGGAAAGTGCTATAGCCTATACATCTAATCAATTAGGGCTTATTTTAATGCAGATGTATGTTTATTGGGGTGAATCTTGTCCTGGAGGCAGAGCTGAGCGGTTTCCGCTAGATGGGCCAGTCGCAAAAAAATCAACATCGTAAAAATTTATGATAACAAAAATTAGCTTTTTGGTATTATTTTAAGGTTAGGGTTAGGTTAGGCATAAGGTTAGCAATGTGGTTAAGGTTAGGGTTAAGGTTAGGGTTAGGTTTAAAATCTGATTTTGTGACTTTGTTGCTTGGTCTGCCATGTGACAGTGGGGCCCTTTAAAGGTACTTTAATAGTCTTCCTTTGATGTTGCCTGCATCAGATAAACAATGATGTTATGCAACAAATGTTCTCTAGGGATATTTGAAGTGTGATTAGTGTTGCATTGTTGTCAGCGTTATCACGCCACAGTGTTTGTGTTGCTCTGATAAGTCATTTTGATGTTAGACTTGTTCAGCCTAAAGGAAGGTGGCTGGCAAAGATGTAGGACCCAAATAGGATTGTATAAATCAGCTTCTCACTTAGGCTCCGCTCTCTTTTAACACAGCAGTATAAAAATGACTGTATTTATTATGCAGAGTCATTTGAATCGCTGCTCGCGCTAGCTTTATTGGTATGAAAACACATTACAAAGTTAGAAATGTGGTATTCAATGTTTTCAGCAGATGTGCAAAAAGTGCATCAAAAACAAACAAAAAACACTGTATGCTCCATCCATTTGGATACAGCAATGTAGCATTACAATAAATTGGATGAGGCACGAAGGAACGTTTTACACCCCGTACTCAGTCTCTCCATTTACCAAAATGGAACTTCATAAGTCAACCAGATGGATAGGGTGTTCTGCGAAGCACGGAGAGTAAATGGGCTTTGCAGTGGCTACATGACCCCCCCAGACAAGTAACATAATACTTTAATGGGGGATATTTTCTGGCACACTGCATACACATCATAAACTGTGCATCTACAAACTAACATCCTCCCACCAATAATCTCCTCAGAGGAGGAAACAGAGGACCATCCTCAATGAAATTCAGAAAAAAATAGTGAAACAATAAAAAAGTGATCCTTTTTAGATAAAGCTATACTAGGAGGCTCATGGTTCTCACCCTTTTCAGAGCTCATGTAGTATGAACTGACATGTTGTCGACCCAATCAAAGGATCAGATAATTATTCTAGGACTGAAAGCATAACCTACAGTTAGCTAGCACTGCAGTGCATAAAATGTGGTGAGTAGTTGACTCGAAGAGAGAGAAAGACAATAGTTGAACAGTTTTGAACAAATTAATTTATTCTTCTGAGAGAGAGAGAGAGAGAGATATATGTTTTTTTCACTTACCTAGCTAGTGAATGCAGCTACCTAGTTTAGCCTACTCAAACAGAGAATGATGCTATGTAGCTAGCTGGCTATCCAACACTGGAACTCTTCCAAGTCAAGGTAAGCTTTTGGTTTCTTAAACGGAAGCAAACGGAACGAAACAGGAATAAACATACCTGAATTTGTCCAATAGAAGCTCTCATTTGCAACTGTTGAACTAATGATTACACCCTAGATCAGCTAGATGCAGCCAAGAGTGTGCAAGGCGGTATTGAATGTGTCACTGTCTGTCACCTTGATTACTCAAATTTGTATTTTGGCCTGTGTGCACCTACATTGTAAACTTTCATTCGTAGGCTAGGTTGTAGCAACCTCATGATGGGTTATCCTGTAGTAGCCTAAACCTATCGATGTTACATTGAGCTGGGTTCATGGAATGTAGTCATCCAATATGCTGTAATAGAAATAAGGCCATGCTCATTAATAAAAAAAGAACGGCCTCCCTCGTCTTAAACGGCACCGACCGCCACTGAAACGGATCCAATAGGCCCCCTAATTACATTTACATTTACGTCATTTAGCAGACGCTCTTATCCAGAGCGACTTACAAATAGGTGCATTCACCTTATAGCCAGTGGGATAACCACTTTACAATGTTTTTTTTTTTTTTTTTTTTGGGGGGTTGGGGTAAGGGGGGTAGAAGGATTACTTTATCCTATCCCAGGTATTCCTTAAAGAGGTGGGGTTTCAAATGTCTCCGGAAGGTGGTGAGTGACTCCGCTGTCCTGGCGTCGTGAGGGAGCTTGTTCCACCATTGGGGTGCCAGAGCAGCGAACAGTTTTGACTGGGCTGAGCGGGAACTATGCTTCCGCAGAGGTAGGGGAGCCAGCAGGCCAGAGGTGGATGAACGCAATGCCCTCGTTTGGGTGTAGGGACTGATCAGAGCCTGAAGGTACGGAGGTGCCGTTCCCCTCACAGCTCCGTAGGCAAGCACCATGGTCTTGTAGCAGATGCGAGCTTCAACTGGAAGCCAGTGGAGTGTGCGGAGGAGCGGGGTGACGTGAGAGAACTTGGGAAGGTTGAACACCAGACGGGCTGCGGCATTCTGGATGAGTTGTAGGGGTTTAATGGCACAGGCAGGGAGCCCAGCCAACAGCGAGTTGCAGTAATCCAGACGGGAGATGACAAGTGTCTGGATTAGGACCTGTGCCGCTTCCTGTGTAAGGCAGGGTCGTACTCTTCGAATGTTGTAGAGCATGAACCTACAGGATCGGGTCACCGCCTTGATGTTAGCGGAGAACGACAGGGTGTTGTCCAGGGTCACGCCAAGGCTCTTCGCACTCTGGGAGGAGGACACAACGGAGTTGTCAACCGTGATGGCGAGATCATGGAACAGGCAGTCCTTCCCCAGGAGGAAGAGCAGCTCCGTCTTGCCAAGGTTCAGCTTGAGGTGGTGATCCGTCATCCATACTGATATGTCTGCCAGACATGCAGAGATGCGATTCGCCACCTGGTTATCAGAAGGGGGAAAGGAGAAGATTAGTTGTGTGTCGTCAGCGTAGCAATGATAGGAGAGGCCATGTGAGGATATGACAGAGCCAAGTGACTTGGTGTATAGCGAGAATAGGAGAGGGCCTAGAACTGAGCCCTGGGGGACACCAGTGGTGAGAGCACGTGGTGCGGAGACAGCTTCTCGCCACGCCACTTGGTAGGAGCGACCGGTCAGGTAGGACGCAATCCAAGAGTGAGCCGCGCCGGAGATGCCCAGCTCGGAGAGGGTGGAGAGGAGGATCTGATGGTTCACAGTATCAAAGGCAGCAGACAGGTCTAGAAGGACAAGAGCAGAGGAGAGAGAGTTAGCTTTAGCAGTGCGGAGAGCCTCCGTGACACAGAGAAGAGCAGTCTCAGTTGAATGACCAGTCTTGAAACCTGACTGGTTTGGATCAAGAAGGTCATTCTGAGAGAGATAGCAAGAGAGTTGGCTAAAGACGGCACGCTCAATAGTTTTGGAGAGAAAAGAAAGAAGGGATACTGGTCTGTAGTTGTTGACATCAGAGGGATCGAGTGTTGGTTTTTTGAGAAGGGGTGCAACTCTCGCTCTCTTGAAGACGGAAGGGACATAGCCAGCGGTCAAGGATGAGTTGATCAGCGAGGTGAGGTAAGGGAGAAGGTCACCGGAGATGGTCTGGAGAAGAGAGGAGGGGATAGGGTCAAGCGGGCAGGTTGTTGGGCGGCCTGCCGTCACAAGTCGCAAGATTTTATCTGGAGAGAGAGGGGAGAAAGAAGTCAAAGCATAGGGTAGGGCAGTGTGAGCAGGACCAGCAGTGTCATTTGACTTAACAAACGAGGATCGGATGTCGTCAAACTTCTTTTCAAAATGGTTGACGAAGTCATCCACAGAGAGGGAGGGGCGGGGGGGGTTTCAGCAGGGAGGAGAATGTGGCAAAGAGCTTCCTAGGGTTAGAGGCAGATGCTTGGAATTTAGAGTGGTAGAAAGTGGCCTTAGCAGCAGAAACAGATGAAGAAAATGTAGAGAGGAGGGAGTGAAAAGATGCCAGGTCCGCAGGGAGTCTAGTTTTCTTCCATTTCCGCTCAGCTGCCCGGAGCTCTGTTCTGTGAGCTCGCAATGAGTCATCAAGCCACGGCTGGAGGGGGAGGACCCGAGCCGGCCGGGAGGATAGGGGACATAGAGAGTCAAAGGATGCAGAAAGGGAGGAGAGGAGGGTTGAGGAGGCAGAATCAGGAGATTGGAGGGAGAAGGATTGAGCAGAGGGAAGAGATGATAGGATGGAAGAGGAGAGAGTAGCGGGAGAGAGAGCGAAGGTTGCGACGGCGCATTACCATCTGTGTAGGGGCAGAGTGAGTAGTGTTGGAGGAGAGGGAGAGAGAAAAGGATACAAAGTAGTGGTCGGAGACTTGGAGGGGGAGTTGCAGTGAGATTAGTACAACAACAGCATCTAGTAAAGATGAGGTCAAGCGTATTGCCTGCCTTGTGAGTAGGGGGGGACGGTGAGAGGGTGAGGTCAAAAGAGGAGAGGAGTGGAAAGAAGGAGGCAGAGAGAAATGAGTCAAATGTAGACGTAGGGAGGTTGAAATCCCCCAGAACTGTGAGGGGTGAGCCATCCTCAGGAAAGGAACTTATCAAGGCGTCAAGCTCATTGATGAACTCTCCAAGGGAACCCTGAGGGCGATAGATGACAAGGATATTAAGCTTAAATGGGCTAGTGACTGTGACAGCATGGAATTCAAATGAGGAGATAGACAGATGGGTCAGGGGAAAAATTGAGAATGTCCACTTGGGAGAGATGAGGATTCCTGTGCCACCACCCCGCTGACCAGATGCTCTCGGGGTATGCGAGAACACATGGTCAGACGAGGAGAGAGCAGCAGGAGTAGCAGTGTTTTCAGTGGTAATCCATGTTTCCGTCAGCGCCAAGAAGGGGGAACAGTGTTCGTTGTTTGCAGTAACTTCTTTCTTGTTTTAATATCCCAAACGGACATGGCAGTTTCACCATTAATGATTCCAGCTTCAACTAGGTATATAATTTGATAATATGCTGATGAAATAAAGCTAAAGATGTGGTAGGATAACAGAAATATTCTGGGGAAGAATTTCCTAGAGTTTGTTTCGCCCTTTAGAGAACCCACTAAGTTAAAAAAAATGTTTGTAAAGTTTCATAAAGCACCAAGGGGGAGAAATTCATAAATCTTGGCTGATCTTGAAGATCTGAGAGATTAGGCACACCATGGAGAGCCAACAAGAGTGCAGCCAGGGCCCCCATTCCATTTGGCCGCAAAGTGAAAAATGGCTTTTGTGCCGACCAGCGAAAGAGGAGCCAAAAACGGTTTTACGATGTGCTTGTGAAAAGGGAAATGTGATCAGTGGTTTCTTCTTTTGGTGCTGGATGTGATATGTGGCATTGGTGACCTGAACTCCCTCATTACGTTCAGGGTGAGAGGTGAATCCCACCGCTGATACCAATTACCTTCATGAAGATTCAGGGAACTGCTAGGGTCAGACAGTGTGGGATGGACAGTAGGACAGGGTAGACAGTGAGTTGCTACAAGTTGAATTATTAAGTTTTACCTCATAGGCAAAATGTATAGATTTCAATGCGTCACAAACATTATATACCAGCTACGATATTTCCTTCAACCTTTAATTACCTTTCAGAACAATCAGCATTAGATTTGAGTGCTTTTGCGTATCAGTTTAATGCAAATGCGATTAAACTGTTAGCCTGTTGAGCTAAACTCTAGGAATCAACTCGGGGAGCCAACACAAGGTGATTCAGTGATGAGTAATGTTATTTTTATTTTTATTTATTTTTAATGTTTTTTTAGGGGGTAGATCAGCTTTAATATTGCAGATAGATTGTAACTTCCATCAATGTAATTGTCTGCATCACTTCCAATCCCCCATATGTTTTTGTTTTTTTCTCGTATATATATACACACATACATACACATACATACATATACGCATATACATACATATATATACATACATATCCTTTAAAAATATATATATATATTTCCCTTTATTACTTTCCAACCCCACCATCCCTTCCCTAATTGGAGTAAACTAGTGAACAACAATGCTTAGGCCTCTACTTCATGCTTATACATACTATATGCATTTTATGGACACTTTATTTATTATTATTATTTTTTTACTCCTGAACTTCCTCCGATCATTTTCATGATGTCCATCTGGTATGTTTCTATATGCCATATTTGTGAAAGAGCATACAGCTCTTTCACAAAAGCTCACAATATATAACCTATATACTTATTATGGACACAGCATGTCTTACACTAGTTATCTTGTTGTTATTAGTCCCATCCTTCAGCTCCATTCAACACATCTACAGTGGGGAAAAAAAGTATTTAGTCAGCCACCAATTGTGCATTTTCTCCCACTTAAAAAGATGAGAGAGGCCTGTAATTTTCATCATAGGTACACGTCAACTATGACAGACAAAATGAGGAAAAAAAATCCAGAAAATCACATTGTAGAATTTTTTATGAATTTATTTGCAAATTATGGTGGAAAATAAGTATTTGGTCAATAACAACAGTTTCTCAATACTTTGTTATATACCCTTTGTTGGCAATGACACAGGTCAAACGTTTTCTGTAAGTCTTCACAAGGTTTTCACACACTGTTGCTGGTATTTTGGCCCATTCCTCCATGCAGATCTCCTCTAGAGCAGTGATGTTTTGGGGCTGTCGCTGGGCAACACGGACTTTCAACTCCCTCCAAAGATTTTCTATGGGGTTGAGATCTGGAGACTGGCTAGGCCATTCCAGGACCTTAAAATGCTTCTTACGAAGCCACTCCTTCGTTGCCCGGGCGGTGTGTTTGGGATCATTGTCATGCTGAAAGACCCAGCCACGTTTCATCTTCAATGCCCTTGCTGATGGAAGGAGGTTTTCACTCAAAATCACATGATAAATGGCCCCATTCATTCTTTCCTTTACACGGATCAGTCGTCCTGGTCCCTTTGCAGAAAAACAGCCGCAAAGCATGATGTTTCCACCCCCATGCTTCACAGTAGGTATGGTGTTCTTTGGATGCAACTCAGCATTATTTGTCCTCCAAACACGACAAGTTCTATTTTGGTTTCATCTGACCATATGACATATGACATTCTCCCAATCATCTTCTGGATCATCCAAATGCACTCTAGCAAACTTCAGACGGGCCTGGACATGTACTGGCTTAAGCAGGGGGACACGTCTGCACTGCAGGATTTGAGTCCCTGGCGGCGTAGTGTGTTACTGATGGTAGGCTTTGTTACTTTGGTCCCAGCTCTCTGCAGGTCATTCACTAGGTCCCCCCGTGTGGTTCTGGGATTTTTGCTCACCGTTCTTGTGATCATTTTGACCCCATGGGGTGAGATCTTGCGTGGAGCCCCAGATCGAGGGAGATTATAAGTGGTCTTGTATGTCTTCCATTTCCTAATAATTGCTCCCACAGTTGATTTCTTCAAACCAAGCTGCTTACCTATTGCAGATTCAGTCTTCCCAGCCTGGTGCAGGTCTACAATTTTGTTTCTGGTGTCCTTTGACAGCTCTTTGGTCTTGGCCATAGTGGAGTTTGGAGTGTGACTGTTTGAGGTTGTGGACAGGTGTCTTTTATACTGATAACAAGTTCAAACAGGTGCCATTAATACAGGTAACGAGTGGAGGACAGAGAAACCTCTTAAAGAAGAAGTTACAGGTCTGTGAGAGACAGAAATCTTGCTTGTTTGTAGGTGACCAAATACTTATTTTCCACCATAATTTGCAAATAAATTCATTAAAAATCCTACAATTTGATTTTCTGGAATTTTTTTCCTCAATTTCTCTGTCATAGTTGACGTGTACCTATGACGAAAATGACAGGCCTCTCTCATCTTTTTAAGTGGGAGAACTTGCACAATTGGTGGCTGACTAAATACTTTTTTTCCCCACTGTATCTCTTAACACCATCCATATTGGATTTCTATTTCCCATATATTTTTCAACTGTACTGTGATGTTTTACAAAAGTTCTGAACCTTTCTATTCTCATTGTTTCTACAGTTTGTGAATTGAAAATAAACGTTTTTGCTAAAAGTATTATTATATTATTGATCGATTGACTATGACTTTTCAGATCACCCAGTAGTGCTATCTGCAGGGTCAGCTCCATGCAAATATTGCAATCCTTCAGTGATGAGTAATGTTACCTGAAGACTTGTATTGGCTCCCCAAGCTAATCCAGTTTGTTTTGAATGTAGTTTGATTTCATACTTGCAGCAGCAATTTTGTTAAAAGGATTGGTTTTCCTTCAAGCACGTTAGTTGAAAAAGTGATATTGCCTTCTGTTCTCTTTTACATAAATGAATGAAAAATATTACAAATGTTGCTTTTTAGGCCACTACATGAAAAATAGCGTCAACATTGTATAGGCCTATAGGATATTATCTTTCTCCAGATATAAAATGTAATTCGAAATTGGATCTCATCTCGCCAAATCGTTTCTGTCATACAAAATGAAGAATTGATTCTACTGGCAGTTCCCAGGAGGACATCTGAGCTGTCATGGTTGCATATTTGGAATTGTATTTATCTGAATACAACACTCCCAGTGCTGTTGACGTTTGCTTGACATGGATAACGTTAGACCCAACTAGTTTTACTGGAATTTAGACCTTTTTATTCAGTAAGATCCCAGGATGACTCACTGGTTTTTGGAACGTGGATTGCATCACTATAATTCCTCAGGCAGGAATGAGGTCAGAGGGCCCTTATGAGGAGAGAAAATAATGACTGTAGTCTTGTTTAGTGTGCATTTGCCCATTGCTCTGCGATGATGGTGTGCTTGACTCACTCAACCTTAACTCAACGTTACCTTTGCTTGCGCGGAGGCTTCAAAGATCACAGCAAAATCGTCATTAGTTGAACAAATAATTTGTTTGTTCTTCATCCTTTCACATGTTGAACAATGTCTAGCATATAGACAGAGTGGGAAAGGTGGGCTTTGGAAGAGATTTGAGATTGATGCTAATGCAGAGCAATAAAGATTTACTCCTACATAAAGCAATTTAAGACCGGTAAAGATTAATCACTCACAAAATGCTTAATTTAACAGCATAGTCAAGCGGTTCTATACTAAATGGCCTAGGTGATTTATATCAAAAGCATCAGGCAAGGACATTAGTCAATTGAAATGACCGGACAGCGGTGATTAAAAACATTAACAATGTGGACTTGAAAGGGAGATCTGTTGTGAAACCCAACCCTGACACATGACTGTTGTCTCAATGTTCTACTTGGGTTTGCTGAGCATTGCGTGTCCCATGCAGCATTTATCGATGTGTGGGGAGATTGTAAACGTCCGAGGTTGCTGTATTTTTCTATGGCTGCGGTGGTAAAATCCAACTAGCTCATTGACAATACATGCAGACAGGTTGTTCATGCGATGGCCACAGGGAGACCCGGGGCAGAGTTTGCTCAGTAGAGCAAGCGTCTCCACAGCAGCATGGCTTAGGTCTGATTCATAGCAAGCACCTTTAGAACTACGAGGCACAAAGTTTTACAGTACAAATAAAACCAATAGAATCAACTCCAAATACTCCAAACTATACCTTTGCCACCTCCAGAGATGACAGCTGTTTACTGGTTTCCTCCAATTGTTAATTTTACTACATGACTGTTTTATTAATAGAAAATAGAGAAGATACTTGGTGTTTGTGACTCGGCGGATACAGAGGACCGTGTGCGTCAACCTTCCTTTGAGAGGCCATTTTTCTAATGGCGTGCTTGAGGAGGAGTCGTACGGGAGGGTGCGACCGTATTAATGCCGTGCGAAATCTTTAATGGGTGCATCTCATTGACCCCGGTGGCTCCCACGTCAAGCTCGATAACAATCACCCCTCCTCCACCGCACCCCACCCTGTAAGCCCCTGTCCAATAAATAAGGAGGAGGGCCGGGGGCACTGCCAAGAGTGACACGGCCGAGATTAAATCTAGCTATCAGGAGAGCTGGGGGAGGAAAGTGTGGATTGTGCATTTCTTGGATGAAGACACAAATTGGACACCAAGAATTGGATCTGTGGTTGGGGGTTAGGGATAAAGTCCAGTAATCGATTGATTGATTCCACCCCCCCGCCCGTTCCCAGGTTTAATGGTGCTGGCATAAGCCTGGGTCATGTTGAGTAGACCCCACCGTAGCAAAACATTTTACAATGGAAAGTGAACATTTGCATTTTAAATTATACAACTCCAGGTAGCCTCTGCCTGTTTCAAACCGCTTGGTGCCGAATAAACGTTCCGCTCATCTCCATCCAGACTGAGAATTATGGCTCCTGCGGGTCAAGCCTTGTCTTTGCAAGTATGATTTTCTTTCTTGTTCCAATAAATGTATCGAGAGTGAATATGCATGGCTAAGATATTCTGACTCATTTCAGTCAATACATTTTTACACATGGAATAGAAATGTACAGATTTGCTATTTTTATAGCTCTTGCTTGCCAATGGGTCTAGCGATCGGCTTTGATCCAAGTTAGCAGAATAAACAGATAAATACTGAACAGAGTGCTGTTGTACTTCCCCTATACTCATTATACAGGATCAGCCATTAATAAAGGGAGGTCAACACAAAATCATTAGACCCACTATCTAGTGTTTACCATCGTTAATAATGAATGCTCTCTCTTGCTTGCGTACTCAAATAGTCCACACACACACATGCACACACACACAAATAGTCTACACACACACACAAATAGTCTACACACACATGCGCACGTGCACACACACACAAACACAGTGTATCGATTCATATTGTTCCCTGTAAGCCCAGATCGGTCCTTCCTTCTTGCACCCTGCTCCTATCATGCTCTTACATCACCACTGGTGTTCCTAAGGGTTCTTCTTCAGCATGGCTCCTTGCTCTGCTCTATGAGACTAGGGGGGGACCAGGATACACCAAAGCAGACTGGTGGTCCTCTGGGGCCCGGCCCTGCCTTACCCTGCCAGAGCAGTGGCTGATGAAACACCCCAGAAACAACCCCTTACTGAAAAGCCTTGTTATGTCACAGTGTCATCTCTTCCCTCCCAGACGTAGACTCCAAACAGAAAGCTGTGATCCCCCTCTCGTCCGCCCCTGCTGTCTCCGAAAGGGGCCCCGTTGCCTCTGCCTGTTCCCCTGTTGCTACCATTATACATCAAAGGCAAGCTAGCTGAGACACCGACCAGAGCCCCTAACAACCTCCACTAACCACCACAAGGAAGGCTCCAGACTATAGGCTGACACGGAAAATCTCTATTCCCCGCTACAACGAAATTATGAACTTTGTTTGGCCACATAAGACGGCAAATAAAGCTGTTTATGCCAAATTGTGTCAAATTTGTGTTTGTGTCAAATTAGCGTTTGTAGCATTAGCGCATACCTTACCTTACCAAGCACCTGGCCAAACTCTCCATCAACGCCCGGCCAGTGAGAAATACATTTTAACACAGGCACAGTGATTTAAGAAGAGGGCACGACAAAGCCTATTCCCCCTCAGGAGACTAAAAAGATTTGGCATGGGTCCTCAGATCCTCAAAAAATTCTACAGCTGCACCATCGAGAGCATCCTGACTGGTTGCATCACCACCTGGTATGGCAACTGCTTGGCCTCCGACCGCAAGGCACTACAGAGGGTAGTGCGTACGGCCCAGTACATCACTGGGGCAAAGCTTCCTGCCATCCAGGACCTCTATACCAGGCGGTGTCAGAGGAAGGCCCTCAAAATTGTCAAAGACTCCAGCCACCCTAGTCATAGACTGTTCTCTCTGCTACCGCACGGCAAGCGGTACCGGAGTGCCAAGTCTAGGTCCAAAAGACTTCTCAACAGCTTCTACCCCCAAGCCATAAGACTCCTGAACAGCTAATCATGGCTACCCGGACTATTTGCACTGCCCCCCCACCCCATCCTTTTACGCTGCTGCTACTCTGTTAAGTATTTATGCATAGTCACTTTAACTCTACCCACATGTACATATTACCTCAACTACCTCAACTAGCCGGTGCCCCCGCACATTGACTCTGCAACGGTACCCCCCTGTATATATAGCCTCCTTACTGTCACTTTATTTTACTTCTGCTCTTTTTTTCTCAACACTTTTTTTGTTGTTGTTTTATTCTTACTTTTTTTGTTTAAAATAAATGCACTGTTGGTTAAGGGCTGTAAGTAAGCATTTCACTGTAATGTCTGCACCTGTTGTATTCGGCGCATGTGACCAATAAAATTTGATTTGATTTGATTTGATTTATCTTGAGTCAGAACAGGAAGCTGTTATACCCCCCAATCTCCCCCCCCCCCCTATGTTTGTATTTTTTATATTAAAAAAAAAAAATTGGGGGGGGGGTAGATTAACTATGAGACTAGCAGACAGATTAGTCTATCAAATTACCTTACTTGGTAACACTTTATTTTAAGGGTCCGTTATAAACCATTTATAAGGCTTTTATAAAGTGTGTGTTCACCATTTATTAATCATTACTCCCATATTTATAAACCATTTATTAATCATTAGTAAAGTATTTTTGCAGCCCCTAATCTAAAGTGAGCGCTATTTATGCTTTATATATGTTTTCAGTGACCAGTGCAATTTCTCACAAAAAGATGGTCATGCCATTGGTTGACATTCCAGCAGTACCTGGTAAAAGAATAAATGCACAACAAAGGCTGTTTAAAGGAAATATATATGTGTGTGTGTGTGTGTGTGTGTGTGTGTGTGTGAATAACTAGCTTACTTAAATTTACAAATGGAGTAATGATTAATAACTCGTGAGCAAACTGCCTTGTAAATGGTTTATTATGGACACTTAAAATAAAGTGTTACCCCATTACTTGCATCATTTATGGTCTTTTTTTTTCTTCCCATTCCACCCCCTCTTCTGGTTGGAGGACCTGGTGGAAAACATTAAAATCCAATATATATATATATATATATATATATATATATATATATATAGCCTCCTCCACAGAAAATATATGGTGTCCTCTATGATCTTCCCCTTGGAATAAAATGACAAAATGATGAACTCTGTTTGGCTCACATTACAGTAGACAAGGGATGTAGGATAGTGAAGGGGAAATAACGCTGTGTACTCACCTTTTTGTTTTGTGAATACCGTTTACACCATATTTTGTCAAATTTGCGTTCGTGTCAAATTAGCATTTGCGTCAAATTAGTGTTTTTATCAAATTAACGCCAGGATAGTGGGTTCGATTCCCAGGACCACGCGTAAGTAAAATGTATGCACTCATGACTAAGTCGCATTAGATAAAAGCGTCTGCTTAATGGCATACTGTATATTGTATTATAAACTGGCATTTGTAGCATTAGCTCATACCTTACTTGTCAAGCACCTGGCCAAACTCTCCATCAACGCCCGGAGGCCAGTGAGAAAGACATTTTAACACCAGCACAGTGATTCAGCTTGAGTCAGAACAGGAAGCAGTTAACCCCTCGAGTGTTAGGTCAAAAGGATTAGCAGCGGTGAATTCCAAACTCATTTGGGGGAGTGAGCTAAAGGTCCATCTCTTCCCCAGGAGCATGTTTCCAGACATCTCGGCGGAAACGAGTCACTAGAGGTGAAAGAGATTCACAACCTCGTTCGGAGTCCAATTAACACTTGAACATGGCTGCCTAATCCCACTCCGTGGAGGTCTCCTACATGCATTTTTAACCTCTAGCCACGCAACACTTTTGAGGAGTTTTACTAAACTTGGGCATTTCTGTGTATCATTCTTTAAAATAGTACAGCTTTACAGTAGCGGTGCGTGGGTAAATAGGCACAGTGGCAGAATAACTTCAATCACACCTTTGTTTTATCACAAAACCGGATATAAACCTCAGTCCAGTGAACTCCACAATGCATATTGCATGTACAGTAACAGACAGTTAGATGACCTGCAGCATGGTCAAGCAAGTTAATTTTTCGGACATATTTGGACCACTAAACAACTACTGATTTAGAGTTACTGTCACGATCGCCGGTAAGAGATGAGGACCAAGGCGCAGCGTTGCAGACGAACATACTCTTTATTTATGATACACGATCAAAAACCAACAAAACGATAACGTGACAGTCAATGGTCAAACACAAACCAACACGAACAAGATCCCACAACCACTGTGGGCAAACAGCCTGTTTAAATGTGGTTCCCAATCAGAGACAACCAGCCACAGCTGACACTCGTTGCCTCTGATTGAGAACCACACTGGCCAACATAGAAATGGAATACATAGATCTACACACCCTGGCTCAACATAACAGTGTCCCCAGAGCCAGGGCGTGACAGTACCCCCCCCTAAAGGCGCGGACTCCGACCGCGCCAACTAAATTCCACAGGGGAGGGACCGGGTGGACACTCCGCCTTGGCGGCGGATCCGGCTCCGGGCCTGATCCCCACTCCCTCTCCAACCCCCCAAAGTACCCCTGGTCCGGTCTGGCCCCGCTGGCCGGAGCTGGACTGCACACTGATGGAGCGGATTGCTCTAGCTCCGGCGTAACGCATCTGACCGGTGCCGGACCAGGCACCAGTGGAACAGGCACGGGCCGTGCCGGACTGACGACGCCCACCACTGGCTTGGTGAGGAGAACAGGCACGGGCCGTGCTGGACTGACGACGCACACCACTGGCTTGGTGTGAGGAGCAGGAGCGGGCCGAACCGGGCTGGCGACGCGCACCATTGGCTTGGTGCAGGAAGCAGGAGCGGACCGGACCGGGCTGACGATGCGCACCCCTGGCTTGGTGCGTGAAGCAGGAACGGACCGGACCGGGCTGACGATGCGCACCCCTGGCTTAGTGCGTGGAGCAGCAACGGGCCGGACCGGGCTGACGATACGCACCCCTGGCTTGGTGCGTGGAGCAGGAACGGGCTGGACCGGGCTGACGACTCGCACCCCTGGCTTGGTGCGAGTGGCAGGAACAGGCCGGACCGGGCTGGCGACGCGCACCATAGGCTTGGTGCGGGAAGCAAGAACAGGCCGGGCCGGGCTGGCGAAGCGCACCATAGGCTTGGTGCGAGGAGCAGGAACAGGCCGGGCCGAGCTGGCGATGCGCACCGTAGGCTTGGTGCGAGGGGCAGGAACAGGCCGGGCTGGGCTGGCGACGTGCACCGTAGGCTTGGTGCGAGGGGCAGGAGCAGGCCGGGCCGGGCTGGCGACGCGCACCGTAGGCTTGGTGCGAGGGGCAGGAACAGGCCGGGCTGGGCTGGCGACGCGCACCGTACACTTGGTGCGGGGAGCAGGAACAGACCGGACCGTACTGGGGACACACACCACTGGCCCTACACCGGGATCTGGAACGGGTCGGACCAGACTGGTAACACACCCCAGTACCTCTCGCCGTGCCTCTACACCTTCCATCCCCTCTTCGACCAGTGGCCCCCGTAACCTGGCGGCCTCCTCTGCAAACCCGCTGGACCGCTCTATCGCGGCCTCCTGCTGCCCCGACGTCGTGAGCCCCCCCTAAAAAATTTCTGGGGGTCTCTCTTCCCCGTGGGCCAGGCCTCTATAGTTCTCGCCCAACTCTCGCTCTTCTGCTTCCAACTCCCGCCATTCAGCTCCTCATTTGGCTTGACCCAATCGAAACTCTTCCTCCACTGTTCCCAAGTCCACCCTCTCTGCTCCTCACTAGGCTTGACCCAGTCGAGGTTGCCACGGAGATCTGCTAGCGATTCCCCTGGCGATGGCTCCTGGACACGCTGCTTGGTCCAATTTTGGTGGGATCTTCTGTCACGATCGCCGGTAAGAGATGAGGACCAAGGCGCAGCGTTGCAGACGAACATACTCTTTATTTATGATACACGATCAAAAACCAACAAAACGATAACGTGACAGTCAATGGTCAAACACAAACCAACACGAACAAGATCCCACAACCACTGTGGGCAAACAGCCTGTTTAAATGTGGTTCCCAATCAGAGACAACCAGCCACAGCTGACACTCGTTGCCTCTGATTGAGAACCACACTGGCCAACATAGAAATGGAATACATAGATCTACACACCCTGGCTCAACATAACAGTGTCCCCAGAGCCAGGGCGTGACAGTTACCACAAATCGCAAAGAAAACAGGAGCTGTCTCCACTATTCCAGCACCATTTCAACATCATCAAATCACCTCTGCTAAGTCTAATACAGTGACAACTAAAAGATACCAAAAACTATTTAGTCAAATCAACGTAAGCTAAATATGATTTGGCTGTCCGTGGTTCTGATTTTTCTCTCTTTCTCTCTCTCTCTCTCTCTCTCTCTCTCTCTCTCTCTCTCTCTCTCTCTACATGGCCATTTAAGGCCAGATTGTTCTTCAAGATGTTCAAACATTCATAGATGACCAGCAGAGTCAAATAATAATCACAATGGTTGTAGAGAGTGCAACAGGTCCGTACCTCAGGAGTAAATATCAGTTGGCTTTTCATAGCCGAGAATTCAGAGGTCGAGACAGCAGGTGCGGTAGAGAGAGAGAGTCGAAAACAAGACGTCCGGGACTAGGCAGCATGTCCGGTGAACAGGTCAGGGTTCCCTAGCCGCAGGCAGAACAGTTGAAACTGGTGCAGCAACACGACCAGGTGGACTGGGGACAGCCAGGAGTCATCAGGCCAGGTAGTCCTGAGGCATGATCCTAGGGCTCAGGTCCTCCGGGAGGGGAGGGAGGGAGAGGGAAAGAGAGAGAATTAGAGCCAGAGGGGGCGCAAAACCGGACAGGAAGATCACGTCTGTGACTCAACCCTCTCAAGTGACGCACCCCTCCTAGGGATGGCATGGAATAGCACAAGTAAGCCAGTGACTCCCAGTGGAGAGAGGGGAGCCGGCCAGGCAGAAACAGCAAGGGCAGTTCGTCGCTCCAGTGCCTTGCCGTTCACCTTCACACCCCTGGGCCAGACTACACTCAATCATAGGACCTACTGAAGAGATTAGTCTTCAGTAAAGACTTAAAGGGTGAGACCGAGTCTGCGTCTCTAACATGGATAGGCAGATCATTCCATAAAGATTGAGCTCTATAGGAGAAAGCCCTGCCTCCAGCTGTTTGCTTAGAAATTCTAGGGACAATATGGAGGCATGTGTCTTGTGACTGTAGTGTACGTGTAGGTATGTATGGCAGGACCAAATCGGAGAGATTGGTAGGAGCAAGCTCATGTAATGCTTTGTAGGTTAGCAGTAAAACCTTGAAATCAGCCCTAGCCTTAACAGGAAGCCAATGTAGAGAGGCTAGCACTGGAGTAATATGATCAAATGTTTTGGTTCTAGTCAGGATTCTAGCAGCCGTGTTTAGCCCTAACTGAAGTTTATTTAGTGCTTTATCCGGGTAGCCGGAGAGTAGAGCATCGCAGTAGTCTAATCTAGAAGTGACAAAAGCATGGATGAGCTTTTCTGCATCATTTTTGGACAAAAAGTTTCTGATTTTTGCAATCTTACAAAGATGGAGAAAAGCTGTCCTTGAAAAATTATTGATATGTTTGTCAAAAGAGAGATCAGGGTCCAGAGTAACGCTGAGGTCCTTCACAGTTTTATTTGAGACGACTCTACAACTATCAAGCTTAATTGTCAGATCCAACAGCAGATCTCTTTGTTTCTTGGGACCTAGAACTAGCATCTCTGTTTTGTCTGAGTTTAAAAGTAAAACATTTGCCGCCATCCATTTCCTTATGTCTGAAACACAGGCTTCCAGGGTAGGCAATTTTGGGGCTTCAAAATGTTTCATTGAAATGTGCAGCTGTGTGTCGTCCGCATAGCAGTGAAAGTTGACATTGTGTCTCCGAATGACATCACCAAGAGGTTCAATATATAGTGAAAACAATAATGGTCCTAAAAACGCCGAAACGTACAATTGATTTGTCAGAGGACAAACCATCCACAGAGACGAACTGATATCTTTCCAACAGATAAGATCTAAACCAGGCAAGAACTTGTCCGTGTAGACCAGTTACGGTTTCTAATCTCTCCAAAATAATGTGGGGATCGATGGTGTCAAAAGCAGCACTAAGGTCTAGGAGCACGAGGACAGATGCAGAGCCTTGGTCTGACGCAATTAAAAGGTAATCTACCACCTTCACGAGTACAGTCTCAGTGCTATGATAGGGTCTAAAACCAGACTGAAGCATTTCGTATACATTATTTGTCTTCAGGAATGTAGTTAGTTGCTGCGCAACTGTCCCCAGTCCGCCTGGCCTTGCTGCTATTCCAGTTTCAACTGTTCTGCCTGCGGTTACGAAACCCCTACCTGTCCCAGACCTGCTGTTTTCAACTCTTAATGATCGGCTATGAAAAGCCAACTGAGAGACCTGAGCCCTAGGACCATACGTCGGGACTACCGGCCGTGGTGACTCCTTGCTGTCCCCAGTCCGCCTGGCCTTGCTGCTATTCCAGTTTCAACTGTTCTGCCTGCGGTTATGGAACCCCTACCTGTCCCAGACCTGCTGTTTTCAACTCTTAATGAGATTTATTCCTGATTATTATTTGACCATGCTTGTCACTTATGAACATTTTTGAACATCTTGGCATGGTTCTGTTATAATCTCCACCCGGCACAGCCAGAAGAGGACTGGCCACCCCTCATAGCCTGGTTCCTCTCTAGGTTTCTTCCTAGGTTTTGGCCTTTCTAGGGAGTTTTTCCTAGCCACCGTGCTTCTACACCTGCATTACTAGCTGTTTGGGGTTTTAGGCTGGGTTTCTGTAAAGCACTTCGAGATATTAGCTGATGTAAGAAGGGCTATATAAAATAAAATTGATTGATTGATTGAACAGCTTTTTCAAAACATTTTGAGAGGAATGGGAGATTCGATATAGGCCAATAGTTTTTTACATTTTCCGGGTCAAGGTTGGGTTTTTTCAACCGAGGCTTTATTATTGCCACTTTTAGTGAGTTTGGTACACATCCGGTGGATAGGGAGCCATTTATTATGTTCAACATAAAGCATTGGAAGTAGCTATTTCAGTAGTTTAGTTGGAATAGGGTCCAGTATGCAGCTTGATGGTTTAGAGGCCATGACTATTTTTCTGAATGTGTCAAGAGATACAGGATTAAAAAACTTGAGTGTCTCCATTGATCCTAGGTCCTGGCAGACTCAGGACAACTTAGCTTTGGAGTAATACGCAGATTCAAAGTAAGTCCGTAATTTGCTTTCTAATGATCATTATCTTTTCATCGAAGAAGTTCATGAATTTATCACTGCTGAAGTGAAAGCTATCCTCTCTTGTTGAATCCTGCTTTTCAGTTAGCATTGCGACAGTATCAAAAAGCAATGTTGGATTCCAATTAGGTTGGAAAAATAGGACGATCGAGCAGCAGTGAGGGCTCTTCGATATTGCATGGTACTGTCTTTCCAAGCTAGTCGGAAGACTTCCAGTTTGGTGGAGCGCCATTTCCGTTCCAATTTTCTGGAAGCTTGCTTCAGGGAACAAATTTCTTGTGACAAATTTTTTGTTTTGTTTTTAGGCGTGTGACTGCATCTAGGGTATTATGCAAGATTAAATTAAGATCCTCAGTTAGGTGGTTAACCGATTTTTGTACTCTGACATCCTTGGGTAGGTGGAGGGAGTCTGGCAGGGCATCTAGGAATTTTTGGGTTGTCCGAGAATTTATAGCAAGGCTTTTGATGATCCTTGGTTGGGGTTTGAGCAGATTATTTGTTGTGATTGCAAACATAATAAAATGGTGGTCCGATAGTCCAGGATTATGAGGAAAAACATTTAGATCCACAATATTTATTCCACAGGATAAAACTAGATCCAGGGTATGACTGTGGCAATGAGTAAGTCCGGAGACATGTTGGACAAAACCCACTGAGTCGATGATGGCTCTGAAAGCTTTTTGGAGTGGGTCTGTGGACTTTTCCATGTGAACATTAAAGTCATCAAAAATTTGAATGACTACAAGGTCCGATAGGAATTGTCACGAGAATTGTGTTATCTCAATGGTTGAAGTAAACTACTTCTCAAATCTTTGAATAATTCCCAGAGGTTGTAAATCTCTAGTTAAATAATGAATTAACAAAGACCCCTTTCTGCAATGGTCAGCCTTTATTCATGAGAGCGCTCTGTCCCAAAATGGGCGCACAATCTTTTAATACACATACGTCAGAGGAAAAATCCCACCCCGCTGTAGGCGGGCTGTATTTTCCACTGTACACATCTTGTAAGCTCACACCTGGGTTTAGCTCATGTGGTTATCCTCTGCTCTCCTGACCATCAGGTACACACACACACACACACACACACACACACACACACACACACACACACACACACACACACACACATACACACACGTTCTTATCATAGCCTACTCCTTGCTCGGGCAGGCTGCATTTTTTCTCTATTCCCATGCATAGTCATCGCTGTTCTCACAATATTCTGCAAGCCTCTCACTCCCCTTCCCTGTTTGGGGATCTGTTTTTGAAACCGGTCTCCTGTTATTGGTTTCAACGTTTTGCATAACTACAAAAATAAGACAACTGCCTCATTGTACTACTAACTAAGCTACACACATTATCAGATTATAGTCTTATGATTCTAACACATTTCACATTTTTTCGGGGTGTAATAATTAGTCATTACCAAATTCTTCTATCAATCCACCCTTTGACTAAATATTACACACATACACTCAAAATATACATTGTTATAAAATGAAACACACACATCGAAGCATATAACATTTGTTTTGCATATAAAATGAATCACTAGTACAAAACACACTATAATAACACAATTTGCCTGGCATACTACCAAATTTTACTTCCAATCATAACACTTCTTGTTAGGATTTTCGTTATGATCTTCATTGAAAAGATAGTATACTAAACATTAATAATTGTCTCATCCAATTCAGGTTCATCAGGATTGAAATCGTCTGCATCATCCACCAGAGCGGGAGGCATGTAGTGTTCATCCCATTGGTCTGAGTCTGGAATGGGCCCATACCTCACCATCTGTTGGGTCACTGCTATCTCTAGTGACCTAAACACAAGACCTCTCACACACGGAATTAAGCAACATCCACATAACATCAACATGAACATCCCAGTCAGAGCCCCCCCTAATAAAGTTGCAACAATAGCTTTCCATTTTCCAAACATGTTATCAAACCAACTGGTTAGTGAGTTATCAATACCAGAGTTCTCAGCCAGTTCGTTCGCCAGCGTGGTGAGTCCCTGAAGAGCCTTGGTCACTGACCCATCAGGTGCTGTATTATTGGGGATGAAAGTACAGCACATAGATCCAAACATAACACAAACCCCGCCCCTTTCCGCCAAAAGCATATCTAAAGCTATTCTATTCTGCCATGCCATTAAGCTAGTTCCCACTGTCTGCTCAGCCAATCCCTTTATTGCATCACGAGTGTGGTTAAAAAATCTCTGTTGGTTGTAGTAGATGTAATTTATCCAATCCACATTCTTATTAATTGTGTACCACCAGAAAATACTTGACTCAAATCCAGCTGCGATCTGATTCCTAGCTTTGAATTCATCTGGAACCCCTCGAGGTACTCCTATCCCATCGATATACAGTGGGGAGAACAAGTATTTGATACACTGCCACTTTTGCAGGTTTTCCTACTTACAAAGCATGAAGAGGTCTGTGATTTTTATCATAGGTACACTTCAATTGTGAGAGACGGAATCTAAAACAAAAATCCAGAAAATCACATTGTATGATTTTTAAGAAATTAATTTGCATTTTATTGCATGACATAAGTATTTGATCACCTACCAACCAGTAAGAATTCCGGCTCTCACAGACCTGTTAGTTTTTCTTTAAGAAGCCCTCCTGTTCTCCACTCATTACCTGTATTAACTGTACCTGTTTGAACTCGTTACCTGTTTTATACAGGTAACGAGTTCAAACAGGTACAGTTAAGGACATCAGGGATAAAATTGTAGACCTGCACAAGGCTGGGATGGGCTACAGACACCTGTCCACACACTCAATCAAACAGACTCCAACCTCTCCACAATGGCCAAGACCAGAGAGCTGTGTAAGGACATCAGGGATAAAATTGTAGACCTGCACAAGGCTGGGATGGGCTACAGGACAATAGGCAAGCAGCTTGGTGAGAAGGCAACAACTGTTGGCGCAATTATTAGAAAATGGAAGAAATTCAAGATGACGGTCAATCACCCTTGGTCTGGGGCTCCATGCAAGATCTCACCTCATGGGGCATCAATGATCATGAGGAAAGTGAGGGATCAGCCCAGAACTACACGGCAGGACCTGGTCAATGACCTGAAGAGAGCTGGGACCACAGTCTCAAAGAAAACCATTAGTAACACACTATGCCGTCATGGATTAAAATGCTGCAGCGCACGCAAGGTCCCCCTGCTCAAGCCAGCGCATGTCCAGGCCCGTCTGAAGTTTGCCAATGACCATCTGGATGATCCAGAGGAGGAATGGGAGAAGGTCATGTGGTCTGATGAGACAAAAATAGAGCTTTTTGGTCTAAACTCCACTCGCCGTGTTTGGAGGAAGAAGAAGGATGAGTACAACCCCAAGAACACCATCCCAACCGTGAAGCATGGAGGTGGAAACATCATTCTTTGGGGATGCTTTTCTGCAAAGGGGACAGGACGACTGCACCGTATTGAGGGGAGGATGGATGGGGCCATGTATCGCGACATCTTGGCCAACAACTTCCTTCCCTCAGTAAGAGCATTGAAGATGGGTCGTGGCTGGGTTTTCCAGCATGACAACGACCCGAAACACACAGCCAGGGCAACTAAGGAGTGGCTCCGTAAGAAGCATCTCAAGGTCCTGGAGTGGCCTAGCCAGTCTCCAGACCTGAACCCAATAGAAAATCTTTGGAGGGAGCTGAACGTCTGTATTGCCCAGCGACAGCCCCGAAACCTGAAGGATCTGGAGAAGGTCTGTATGGAGGAGTGGGCCAAAATCCCTGCTGCAGTGTGTGCAAACCTGGTCAAGACCTACAGGAAACGTATGATTCTGTAATTGCAAACAAAGGTTTCTGTACCAAATATTAAGTTCTGCTTTTCTGATGTATCAAATACTTATGTCATGCAATAAAATGCAAATTAATTACTTAAAAATCATACAATGTGATTTTCTGGATTTTTGTTTTAGATTCCGTCTCTCACAGTTGAAGTGTACCTATGATAAAAATTACAGACCGCTACATGCTTTGTAAGTAGGAAAACCTGCAAAATCGGCAGTGTGTCAAATACTTGTTCTCCCCACTGTATATCCTCTCATCAAAGGATCGCGGAAGGAGGTCTCGCTTTTTACGCGACAACCCACCAGTCTCTAACATGTTAGATTGTTTGATGAGAGTGAAAGGCATTACCAGCTGAGCTAACGCACAGGTTCCAGTCCAATTCGCATGTAGTTTGGGCCACGCCTGTTACCACCACACAACCACCAGATGTCAGCGCTGGCCTGGTTTTGATCCCTAAAATCCTCGGGCTGCAATGCAGAATAGAGATTAGTCATAGACTCCTTAGATGTAACATTCTCTGTATGGGAACAGGAGCTGAGGTATCCTACCTCGTACCTTGTTTTGTCCGTCCTAGAAAAACAATAATAATACTCCACCGAGACCTCATACAGGGGTAACCTAGGTCGGGGAGACTTCGATACTGGGCGGTACAGATAGTGCAAGTTAACACAAGACTCATTCACCACATTCCCAAGTGGCTTGAACAATTTAACCATGCAGGATAAACCTGACGGAGAATTAAAGCCTGTCAAAGGGAACGGAGTAGTGGTTAACCCACGTTTAGCTGTTCCACAGGCGTAACAGTCCTCCTTGGACATAGTTCTTGCCATATACTGTATCCATTCCAACCATAGATTCGGGTCCTTATAACCAGTCTCCACCTCTAATACCTCCTTCAGGTCTATAGTTTGCACTATCTTCACCACGGCCCCAGTCTCACTCCCTCCCTCAGAAATGTTTACTCTATAGGGTGCCCCAGTTGAAGAGGATATTTCATCCGTCGGGACTATGTATGGAGATTCACATATCCCCCCTCTCGGTATGAGCGACTACATGGTCCCAGGATGTACATGGTGACATACATACAGTGGGGAAAAAAAGTATTTAGTCAGCCACCAATTGTGCAAGTTCTCCCACTTAAAAAGATGAGAGAGGCCTGTACATTTCATCATAGGTACACGTCAACTATGACAGACAAATAGAGAATTTTTTTTCCTGAAAATCACATGGTAGGATTTTTTATGAATTTATTTGCAAATGATGGTGGAAAATAAGTATTTGGTCAATAACAAAAGTTTCTCAATACTTTGTTATATACCCTTTGTTGGCAATGACACAGGTCAAACGTTTTCTGTAAGTCTTCACAAGGTTTTCACACACTGTTGCTGGTATTTTGGCCCATTCCTCCATGCAGATCTCCTCTAGAGCAGTGATATTTTGGGGCTGTCGCTGGGCAACACAGACTTTCAACTCCCTCCAAAGATTTTCTATGGGGTTGAGATCTGGAGACTGGCTAGGCCACTCCAGGACCTTGAAATGCTTCTTACGAAGCCACTCCTTCGTTGCCCGGGCGGTGTGTTTGGGATCATTGTCATGCTGAATGACCCAGCCTCGTTTCATCTTCAATGCCCTTGCTGATGGAAGGAGGTTTTCACTCAAAATCTCACGATACATGGCCCCATTCATTCTTTCCTTTACACGGATCAGTCGTCCTGGTCCCTTTGCAGAAAAACAGCCCCAAAGCATGATGTTTCCACCCCCATGCTTCACAGTAGGTATGGTGTTCTTTGGATGCAACTCAGCATTCTTTGTCCTCCAAACACGACGAGTTGAGTTTTTACCCAAAAAGTTATATTTTGGTTTCATCTGACCATATGACATTCTCCCAATCCTCTTCTGGATCATCCAAATGCACTCTAGCAAACTTCAGACGGGCCTGGACATGTACTGGCTTAAGCAGGGGGACACGTCTGGCACTGCAGGATTTGAGTCCCTGGCGGCGTAGTGTGTTACTGATGGTAGGCTTTGTTACTTTGGTCCCAGCTCTCTGCAGGTCATTCACTAGGTCCCCCCGTGTAGTTCTGGGATTTTTGCTCACCGTTCTTGTGATCATTTTGACCCCACGGGGTGAGATCTTGCGTGGAGCACCAGATCGAGGGAGATTATCAGTGGTCTTGTATGTCTTCCATTTCCTAATAATTGCTCCCACAGTTGATTTCTTCAAACCAAGCTGCTTACCTATTGCAGATTCAGTCTTCCCAGCCTGGTGCAGGTCTACAATTTTGTTTCTGGTGTCCTTTGACAGCTCTTTGGTCTTGGCCATAGTGGAGTTTGGAGTGTGTTTGTTTGAGGTTGTGGACAGGTGTCTTTTATACTGATAACAAGTTCAAACAGGTGCCATTAATACAGGTAACGAGTGGAGGACAGAGGAGCCTCTTAAAGAAGAAGTTACAGGTCTGTGAGAGCCAGAAATCTTGCTTGTTTGTAGGTGACCAAATACTTATTTTCCACCATAATTTGCAAACAAATTCATAAAAAATCCTACAATGTGATTTTCTGGATTTTTTTTCTCAATTTGTCTGTCACAGTTGACGTTTACCTATGATGAAAATTACAGGCCTCTCTCATCTTTTTAAGTGGGAGAACTTGCACAATTGTTGGCTGACTAAATACTTTTTTTCCCCACTGTATATATCTCCTGTCCTTTATAACACTACCAGCCAGCCTTGGCTCGAGAGACCCCAACTGGTCTGCAAAGACCTCAAAGGTGATGTCCTTTCCTACAGTCACAAGTACTTTAACTTTCCCTATGTCAAGCTGTCTTTTCTGCCTGCTTTTGCTTTACCCGGGAATTACCTTCCTAAATTGAGTTAGGTTAACTATTACTTCTGGCGGGTAAGGCGGGTTTGGGTGTGCTAAAAATATGGTTCCCACAATCAGACAGCCACCTACCGTCAGGAAACATGTAAATCCCCACCCTCGTCCTGCGAACATGTCAGACGCCAGAGGCCAACCCATTGCTTTACCTTCTATCGAACTCACACAGGGATGATCAGACAGGGTAAGGGAATCTTCAATAAGGAGCCAACCCCCGAGCCCTAGTGGTAATCCGTTCTTTCTCCTAACTCTGTGTTTGTTCGTCAGGTGTGGCTGGGTTTACCTTTTTGCAATGTGTGACGTGCACCCAGGTGGATCTTTCCGCAATTCTTACAGCGAAGGCCGTCACCAACAGGACCTGATATGGACCTTCCCAACGGGGCTGCTTCCAGTCCTTTTTCTTTAGGGATTGGATCCACACCCAATCACCTGGTTGGATAGAGTGGGTTACCTTCTCCTTTAGTTCTCCTGTGGGGCACAAAACCTTTGACATACGGGTATAGTTAATAAACAACCTTCTCATGTGTTCGGCTAGGGTGCTCTCAGTTTCTATCTCTTCCTGCTCTGGCCCGCCTAACTCAGGCATTCTGTATGGTCTCCCAAATACCTTCTCGAAGGGGGATAACCCATCTTTATCTGGGGTTACTCTAATGGTGATCAACACTATTGGTAGGCATTGTACCCAATTTCTTCCCTTCACTCCGTGATAACTCTATAAAATCAATTTCCAATTGCTGGACTGGATATTTTGCCAGGGGATATTCCCCATGGGGTGCTCTCTCTACCTTGGTGATTATTCTGTGCACAGATGACACATCTGGAACAAAACATTTTTTTTTAGTAGTTCGTTATACCATAGGCCACAAATTGTTTCCTAACCTGTTCTACCATCCCCCCTGTTGACACATGGCTTTACCCATGTGTCAATATTTCCGCATATCAAAACAGTGACTTTAATAAAATTAATAATTTATCCTTATGCCAGACATTATCTCGTAGGATTGCCCCTTTCTTTTTCCACATGTTCAATTCTTTATCCTGTCTTCTTTACTTGATCAAGAACATAGGAAATATCTGTTTCCCCGTATATTGTTCTTGTCACCCTTCTTAATGTCATTTTTCACTCATATGCCAATATAATCCCTTACTCCGTGTAAGTAAGCAGTGATATTTTATCACAGGCATCTATTAATAAATAAATAAATGATACATTGTCTCCTACTGTCCCTTAACATATACTGTATGGGATTTCCATCAATCCTAGGAAAAAAAAGAAAAAACTCCCCCTCAGAGCACATCGGATAACTCCAGGTTTAATTAAATTCACTAAACCTATAAATAACAAACCCATAACCACTTTCCAGTAATCTACTGATTTAAACCTGTTGCATTAATTTATTAAAATATAAACCTATTGTTTAATAAATCCAGTACCTACGAAAAATGTTTACTACGCCATCAGCCTAATAGTAAAAACGATCTCCCATTGTTCAATGTGAACTGTCTTCATAACTGTTGTATAAACAAACTATTCAGACATCCGCTTCACATTACCCTCTGCTTCATTTACTAAATCCTGGCATTAGTAAATTCTATCCACACACCACCAAAAACGAATAACATATTTGCATACACATAACTAGAAAGCATGAATTTAATACCATTCTTGCTTAAACAATGCAATTCAACATTTCTCATCACCCAATTTCTATAACTTTTTTTTTTTTACACAGGAAACCCTGTACAATCTCTATCCTCTACCGCTGTCTTTCCATCTAACATTACTTTAACAGATAACCAATTATTTTTAAGTTATAGTCAAAACAAACAAAACATCTATTCCCCCGAGATGCAACTTAAACTACTATGTTATCCTATCCACCCATGTGTTGCTTGGACAATCTCTTTCGTATAAACTTATCAATTAGACCAGTCAGTCGATGTTATCTTACATACTCTGCTTCCTTCCAACACTGCTTCATTATTCTTAGTGTTTGTTTAATAATCCTATTATTCTCTGAGTTCCCTTACTTCACTTCCCATGAATATAAGACATTCGCTTCTCTAGGCGTCGTAAACTACATCCTATTACCCCTGTTATCAACTAAAATTATAGCCACCTCTTATGAAACCCCCAATCCGTCATTGTTTAGAATACAGCAGATCTAGGCAACTGTCCTTTCTAAGTAGGGTACAAGTAACACCGAACACTTGCTGTATTTTACCATCATATATTGAATTAATATCCATATTATCAATATCCAATTTATTTATAGACATTACGCCACCATTCTCAATCGTTTAATCTAGCAAACCCTTAGGCAACGAAAAAAAACAAAAAACAAATGACTACCACGCAAACGTTTCAAACCTTCCCTTATAATCCCCAAATCAGATACTCTGTAGTAGATTTATTCACTCTATGTGATTAAAATGACAAATAAATCCCACTACTATCACAATGGTTTGTCGTCTTACCATCTGATACAAAATGACGTTCCTTAATGGAAACCCTAAATTGGCTTTGTACAATATTATAACGTACGTCTTTAACCACATTACTTATGTGGTCCTCTGTAGCTCAGCTGGTAGAGCACGGCGCTTGTAACGCCAAGGTAGTGGGTTCGATCCCCGGGACCACCCATATGTAAAAAAATGTATGCACGCATGACTGTAAGTCGCTTTGGATAAAAGCGTCTGCAAAATGGCATATTATTATTATTTATATTATGTTCAGTTTATTCAGAAAACCCATATTAATTATGTCTCACACATGACGTATGTCTACGTTTGGGTGAGCAAGTTAATATATAATTATTATTCCAATTATTATTTTATGAAATCTCTAGCCTCTTATTCAACACAAATCCCCTTCATCAGATATACTCCCAGCAGAACTGACAAAAAACAGACTGTGATTTCCAGGACACTGCCCCTTTGTTCTGGCGTCCTATCTCCCCGAGAGTTGGCATGAGATACTCAACTCCCTTCAGGTCTCTCTTACTCCTCTTTTCTCTCCCGTTCTGCTCTTGGTGAACGGCATACCTTTTAACCTCAATCAGTGTTGCTGTGCCCCAGCCAATAAGGGTATTTTTTATTGTTTGAGAAATTTCAGGCCTCATTCCGCTTAAAAAGGCTATTTTTAATTGTTGATGATACGGCCCATCTGCTACCTGTTTGCACTCATGGTAGTAATCTCTGAGATTGTTACATAGTTGATTAAGTTTATCTCGATACTCTCCGTCTACGGCCCACTGTAAAATAACTCTGTCCCCCCTTCCTGGGGTCCAGTCTCCCTTCACAGCTGCCCAATCCTTTCCTACCACTATCTGCAATCTCGATGGTTGTGGCCTGTTCTCTTACAGTATTTGCACGGCGCCTCACACTCTTTGGCAAAATGCCCTTCCTGGCTACAGTTAAAGCACTTATTCCCTCCGTTGTAGCCCTCCCTCTTTCCTGGGTTTCTACCCCTATCTCCTCTCTCTCAGAGTGGCGATTAGGTACTCTGCTCCCTTCTGCTCTTTCTTGGCTCGGTCTTGTCTGTTATTCTGCTCATGATGGATTGCATGTCTTTTAACCTCAGCTAACGATGCCATTCCCCACCCCACCAAAGTATTTTTAATGGTTCTGCTTATCCCTGGTCTCATTCCACTGAGGAACACTATTTTTAATTGCTGATGGTAGGGCGTATCATTCCCCTGTGCCTGGTCTGGCTCGGATATGCCACTGTTTGCGTTGAACACATCCTTAAGCCTCTCTAAGTATTGGCTGACAGTCTCACTATCCTCTTGTTTACACTCATGTACTTTAGAGAAGTCTGCGTGACGATGGTAATGTTACCTGAGGCAATTACACAATTCAGTTATTTTCCCAACATACTCTCCGTGATCAGCCCATGGCATGGCATCCCCTGGAACCCACTGGCCTCTAACGGCAGCCCAGTCCTTTCCCACCATCTGTCTGACTGCTCTCTCAATTTCCCCAGTGTTCAACTTAAAACTTGCTGCCAAGCCTTCCAGATCCCTTCTAAACCCTTCTATTCCTGTTTTGAGGTGGGTCATTCCTTCTACCACTCGGGCCACGTCCCTCTGTGTCCATGGCCTGTATACATCTAAGGTTGCTGGGGCTCCATCATTCCCTGCCAATGGATTAGGTAAGGCTATCATTGGGTACTGCCCCCCCTACTTCTTCATCTCCTGACTCATACTGACTCCCTCCTGAGCTCAGCTCTGAATCCTCCTGTTCTTCTCTCCCAACTGGACTTTTGTTGTGGGGTTCAAGTCTCCTCAGGGACCTGGGTCTTCCACCCTTCGGTCCCTTGACCCCGCTATTGTACACTAGTACTCTAGTTACTTTCTTAGCCTTCTCTTTCCGTCTCGCTCTCTCTCATTTCTGCAATTCCAGTTGGGTTTGCTGCTGTTGCTCCAAAAGTTTCTTAAGAACCTCAACTGTACTGTCTTCCTTTTCTTTATCCTCACCTCCTCCCTGTCCTCCCTCAGCTTCCCCTTGGTTCTGGTAAGGGGGGGTATATTCTGGATCCAGACCATTCTACAGGGGGAGCTGTGGGTTCTGTCTTAGACCTTCCTTTCTTACTTACCGCTTCTTTCTCTTTAACTTCCTTTTTCTGTCTCTCACCCTCCTCTCTCTTCCGAGCCTCAAAGAGCCACACCCTGGCCGTATCTAGCCCTTCCACTCGCTCTCTCTCTGCTCTGCCTTTACACACCTTGTGCATCTGTTTTACCATGGATTCGAGTTTGTCTGCGTCCAGACGCCCCTCGAATCCATACCTCTCCTTCCACCTAGTTCTATGATCTTTCATCCCCGGTTAACTCCGGGACCTCCTTTGAGGATTTACTTCCCATTATGGAAAAAGAAGAAATCCCCCCATTGTCCTTATAATCTAGTAATAATTCACTCAATAATTACTCTCCTTTGGACTTATTATTAGGTGCGACTTTTGAGCAAATGTTATGATCAACTTTTGTAATTAACCATTTAAATTATTCAACCCGTAACCCAGAGTGTTTTAAGACCCCAGTTTCATAAAACGGATGGGACAACCATTTTTTCTCACGCAACCTATTTTAGTCCCTTCCTTGAAACAATTAATTATCGCGACTTTCGATGGATCATTAGGTCTCACACGTATACAACCTTATAGGATTATTAGTTAACACTATCGGTAACCTGGAGTTTGTAAGGCTCCAGTTTCATGAAACGGATAGAGTTACGGCAAATCTCCAGTTGTTTATGACTTTTGACTTGTTTAATGTATCTATCTCACACGATAATAGTTATTTCTCTCCTTGAAGTTTCACCCCCGTTTTATATTTATCTAGAATACTGGCACATTGGGTTTTCTCTAGATAAACGTCTAAAAACGCCGAAGTTCACTTCCTTCCTTCCTGGTTATATTGTAAAGACTTTTATCTAGTTCAGATCATTCTCCCCCAAAAAACCATGAATAAAAATTACTGACCTTATTCTTGCAGCTGGGACTCAATGTTGGTTAGATATTGTCACAGTTTCTGTCGTGAACCAGTTCACCACCTGCCTGAAATAACCCTCAATCTCAGAGGTCAGGTCTTTATATATATACGGATATATTATCCGCCCGTGCATGGTTTTCGGTGTCCCCCGGATCGACAGAAAACGGATATTGATATCCGGCTCGAAGGACCAATTGTCACGAGAATTTTGTTATCTCAATGGTTGAAGTCAACTACTTCTCAAATCTTTGAATAATTCCCAGAGGTTGTAAATCACTAGTTAAATAATGAATTAACAAAGACCCCTTTCTGCAATGGTCAGCCTTTATTTATGAGAGTGCTCTGTCCCAAAATGGGTGCACAATCTTTTTATACACATACGTCAGAGGAAAAATCCCACCCCGCTTTGGGCGGGCTGTATTTTCCACTGTACACATCTTGTAAGCTCACACCTGGGTTTAGCTCATGTTGTTATTCTCTGCTCTCCTGACCATCAGTTCACACATACACACACCCACACACACACACACACACACATGCACACACACACACACACACACACACACACACACACACACACACACACATGTTCTTATCATAACCTACTCCTTGCTCGGGCAGGCTGCATTTCTTCTCTATTCCCATGCATACAAAAATAAGACAACTGCCTCATTGTACTACTAACTAAGCTACACACATTATCAGATTATAGTCTTATGATTCTAACACATTTCACACAGTTTCGGGGTGTAATAATTAGTCATTACCAAATTCTTCTATCAGGAATTCAGGGAACTCAGTGAGGAATGCTGTATTCGGCCCAGGAGGCCTGTAAACAGTAGCTATAAAAAGTGATTGAGTAGGCTGCATAGATTTCATGACTAGAAGCTCTCTTTTTTTATTTTATTGCAATTTGCAGTCATAAATGTTAGCAACACCTCCGCCTTTGCGGGATGCGTGGGGGATATGGTCACTAGTGTAACCAGGAGGATAGGCCTCATTTAACACAGTAAATTAATCAGGCTTGAGCCATGTTTCAGTCAGGCCAGTCACATCAAGATTATGATCAGTGATTAGTTCATTGACCATAACTGCCTTGGAAGTGAGGGATCTAACAGTAAGTAACCCTATTTTGAGATGTGAGATATCACAATCTCTTTCAATAATGACAGGAATGGAGGAGGTCTTTATTCCAGTGAGATTGCTAAGGCGAACACTGCCATTTTGTTTTGCTCAACGTAGATTGTGTCTCAATGGGGATAGCTGAGCTGACTACACTGACTGTGCTAGTGGCAGACTCCGCTAAGCTGGCAGGCTGGCTAACAGCCTGCTGCCTGGCCTGCACCCAATCTCATTGTGGAGCTAGAGGAGTTAGAGCCCTGTCTATGTTCATGGATAAGATGAGAGCACCCCTCCAGCTAGGATGGAGTCCGTCACTCCTCAGCAGGCCAGGCTTGGTCCTGTTTGTGGAGGAGTCCCAGAAAGAGGGCCAATTATCTACAAATTCTATATTTTGGGAGGGGCAGAAAACAGTTTTCAACCAGCGATTGAGTTGTGAGACTCTGCTGTAGAGCTCATCACTCCCCCTAACTGGGAGGGGGCCAGAGACATTTACTCAATGCCGACACATCTTTCTAGCTGATTTACACGCTGAAGCTATGTTGCGCTTGGTGACCTCTGACTGTTTCGTCCTAACATCGTTGGTGCTGACATGGATAACCATATCCCTATACTCTCTACACTTGCCAGTTTTAGCCTTAGCCAGCACCCTCTTCAGATTAGCATTTACGTCGGTAGCCCTGCCCCCTGGTAAACAGTGTATGATCGCTGGATGATTCTTTTTAAGTCTAATATTGTGGGTAATGGAGTTGCCAATGACTAAGGTTTTCAATTTGTCCGAGCTAATGGTGGGAGGCTTCGGCGGGGTCAGACCCCGTAACGGGTGGAGGAGAGACCTGAGAAGGCTCGGCCTCTGACTCTGACTTGTTGCTTAATGGGGAGAACCGGTTGAAAGTTTCTGTCAGCATTTCTTTCCAGAAGCCTTGAGAAAATTGTCCGGCTGCTGTCTGTATTTACTGGTGGCACAGACGCTGTTTCATCCTTTCCTACACTTAAATTGCCCTTGCCTAACAATTGCATCTGAAGATGTGCTTGCAACACGGCAATCCTCACCATAAGGCGATAGTTCTCCTGTATATTATGAGTACAGCGACTGCAATTAGATGGCATTGTGTTAATGTTACTACATAGCTTTTTCGGTCCTGTAGAAGATAAAGCGTCCGGGGTGAAAAAGTTGAATGAGAAAAGTAGAGCGATGAAAAAACGAAGACGTTGGTAAATGTATTAAATGTACACAAAACCAACACATCACACACATACAGACACACACACACACACACACACACAGACAGGCACACACACACACACACACACAGACAGGCACACAGACACACACACACAGACACACACACACACACACACACACATACAGACACACACACACACACACACAGACAGGCACACACACACACACAGACAGGCACACAGACACACACACTCAGACACACACACACACACATACAGACACACACACACACACAGACAGGCACACACACACACACACAGACAGGCACACAGACACACACACACAGACACACACACACACACACACACAGACAGGCACACAGGCACACACACACAGACACACACACACACAGACAGGCACACAGGCACACACACACAGACACACACACACACACATACAGGCACACAGACACACACAAACACACACACACACAAGTAAGCCAAGCAAGCAAACAGTGTGTTCGTTCATGGCAGAGTAAATCACTCATTCTCCCCTCCTCTTGGGTAATTCAATGGGTGACATGAACTGAGGGGCCTTGGGAGATCAGCAAGTCGTTGTTTATTGTCAGGCGCCACTTCTTTCCCCTCACACTTTTGTGGAAATCCTGTTTCTCTCTCCTCTCCTTGTAGAGTGCACAGACACACACACACACACACACACACACACACATACACACATACCGACACACACGTTCACACTCACAGACTCACACACACACACACACACACACACACATACACACACACACACACATACCGACACACACACACAGACTCACACACACACACATACACACAGATACACGCACACACGCACGCGCGCACACACACACACAAACACACACATACCGACACACACATACACACACACACATACACATACCAACACAAACACACACACAGACACAAACACACACACAAAACAGACACACACACACAAACACACATACCGACACACACACACACGCAAACTCACACACGTGCGAGCACACAGCAGTTGTCATTTGTCCGTCAAGAGGGTGTGTTTGTATGCCATGTTGTCCCATTGAATGAAGGATGTCTCCTCACGTTGCTTTTGCATTCCATAGGAGATGAATGTGGAATTATGGATGACTAGAAAGTGTTTGCAGCTACACTGAGTGTGAGATGTAGACCTTTTAAAGTCATCCTTTTGGTTTCCATGGTGACAGTTGAACAGATCACATTTCCGTAGGTCGCGCATGACCATTTTTTGGGGCCAACATTACTTTTAATTTTTTTACTAATTGGAAGCTAAATTGACAACAGAATTTTAGGGGCATTTGCACATGCCATGCTTTGATTTAATAATAGCACCACGGTTAAGTTCGGCATTACAGTAAATTGCTACATTTTAATGATATTTACAGAGTAGTAAGGGGAACGTACCACATGAGTGTACTGGAGTGGACATGTGATAAAGGGACCTTAGATATTCCCCTTTTATCCCCCTCTGAATGGAAGGACAACGTGTCTCACAATCTAATTGCCCTTGCCACCTCAAATTAATTCAACCCTCCACTTAATCATGGATAGAGAATGCCTCAGAGCAGGAGAGGAAGAAGAGAGAGAGAGGGGGAGAGAGAGAGAGAGAGAGAGAGAGAGAGAGAGAGAGAGAGAGAGGTACAGTAGAAAGTCAGGCAAGAGATAGGCTGCCTGCCACAATATCTAGAGTGAATGCACACCTTAAGTAAGTCAATGATCTCATACTTGGCACAAAAAGGGTGAATGGATGAGATGTTCTGTACTCTGCTCTTTCAAGCCTACCTCAGAGTGACTAGGAGAACAAGTCCCGTTGACCCTTATAGGAATCAATAGGAAGGAGGGCATCTGGGAGCACAAAACATACATCAACTATTTATGCATTGTCTTACGTCAGATAGCACAACGTTTCCGGCTGCACTGTCGGTTGAGGGACGAGCGTTGCGTAGGAGTGATGCCACCTGACGTAAGACAATGCTGCTTATCATGTTTCAAATGTTACCATAGTGACTCACAGGAAGTGGTGTTTTTTGAGTGGTGTTGAATCGATCAGTCATTGTCCAAAGTGACACCTATGCCATTATAATCATCAATGTCAGCATGGCGCTCATCAATTCCTTGCTGCTCTCGCTTTCAGCCCACACACACACACACACACACACACACACACACACACACACCACACACACTTCTGTCTTTTGTAGTGCCTTGTCTTGTGCAGACGTTGGCCTTGGGGCCTGTTTAACTGGCTTAATCTCCCACACAGAGTAGCGGTGAGCATTCATCTGCGTGATTTCACATTTAAAGTGACTACTGCTGTCTCTTTTACCTGCCACTCATGTGATAACATCAATGTATGACTATCACCTCAAAAGGAAATATCTGGCTAACTAGTCTGTTCTTTCTTCATTAGACAGAAGTCAGTTGTTTTTAGCTTGGAATCCGGCTTGAGTAAAAACAGATGCTGTAGATGGAGCCCACCAGCCTCAATAGCTACAGGGGTCCTAGTTACTACTGTTGACTGGCTGCCATCCAGTGGCCCTGGCAATGGACTGCAGTTACTACTGTTGACTGGCTGCCATCCAGTGGCCCAGGCAATGGACTGCAGTTACTACTGTTGACTGGCTGCCATCCAGTGGCCCAGGCAATGGACTGCAGTTACTACTGTTGACTGGCTGCCATCCAGTGGCCCAGGCAATGGACTGCAGTTACTACTGTTGACTGGCTGCCATCCAGTGGCCCAGGCAATGGACTGCAGTTACTACTGTTGACTGGCTGCCATCCAGTGGCCCTGGAAATGGACTGCAGTTACTACTGTTGACTGGCTGCCATCCAGTGGCCCAGGCAATGGACTGCAGTTACTACTGTTGACTGGCTGCCTTCCAGTGGCCCAGGCAATGGACTGCAGTTACTACTGTTGACTGGCTGCCATCCAGTGGCCCAGGCAATGGACTGCAGTTACTACTGTTGACTGGCTGTCATCCAGTGGCCCAGGCAATGGACTGCAGTTACTACTGTTGACTGGCTGCCATCCAGTGGCCCAGGCAATGGACTGCAGTTACTACTGTTGACTGGCTGCCATCCAGTGGCCCAGGCAATGGACTGCAGTTACTACTGTTGACTGGCTGCCATCCAGTGGCCCAGGCAATGGACTGCAGTTACTACTGTTGACTGGCTGCCATCCAGTGGCCCATGCAATGGACTGCAGTTACTACTGTTGACTGGCTGCCATCCAGTGGCCCAGGCAATGGACTGCAGTTACTACTGTTAAGTTCATGTTTTAAGTATCCCTATATTTCTGTTGTTACAGTGATATCACTCTGTTATTAGTATACCTGCGCGGTAGTCTCTCTGTTGGACCTGACCTGAGTGCAATGGCAACTGTGTACTGTGGAAATACGGTGAATTTAACGTTGTTAAACTGGAACCTAGTCGTTGTGTCATTTTGAGTTAACATTGGTAGCAGAGGATGGCTAATAACTATGATGTGCAACCTCGCTTCGACAAGAAGAGGTCGTATGAATGTTGTAATCTGGACACAGGTTACTAATCTGGACGAGAAAAAGCAAGCACTTGCGGTGGTATTGTCGCTCGAGGGAAGAGCGAGAGATACAGCACTGGAAATATCCGTAGAGGATTTGAACAAGGACGACGGTATTGGAACTTTGATCAGAGCACTTGATTCTGTTTCTTAAAGAAGAGAAAGACTGTGCCTACGAGGCATATTCAAACTTTGATAGTGTTACTAGAGACATTTCGGTTGCAATGACGGACTAAATAATTGATTTCGAACAGAGGTACAATAGGATGCGCAAGTACGACATGGTTCTCCCGGATGCAGTGTTAGCTTTCAAGTTGCTAGATACTGCCTGTCTGGATGGTAGGGAGAAACAGTTGGCTTTGACTGCTTGTACTGTGCTGACTTTTGCGTCAATTAAGTCGGCACTAAAAATTATTTTTGTAAAAAGTCTGTCGCGCCAATAACAGATGGAATGCAAGTGAGTGACACAGCATATTACACTGAGCAGCAGAGAAAAGGCGCCAACAAGTCACATTCTCAAGACAACCAGATGAGAGTGCCATTGCCCTGCACAAATCCTCTGGACAGGTATGGAAGGAGATCGAAATGTGCTATTTGTCAAAGCACTTACATTTGGGTTAAAGACTGTCCTCATAAAAATGAACAAGTTAAACTAACAGAGGAAAATGTAAACACAGAGATAGAGCAGTGTAACGTTAAACTGTTTTCAAAAGAATCTGCTTCTGATACTGAGATCTTTATAGTTGAATCCTTAGGATCTGCTGTGATTGATACTGCTTGTACACGCACAGTGTGTGGTGAAAAATGGCTTGATAGCTATGTCAGTGAACTAAATATGAAAGAAGTACAAAATATGATTGACACACCAAGCAACACAGCTTTTAAATTTGGAGATGGGAGAATCGTCCATTCTACCAAGAGAGTCAAGATACCAACAAAAATTGGTCAGACTAAGTGTCACATTGAAACAGAGGTGGTCCCTGCAGATATCCCCTTACTATTAAGCAAAGCATTCCCTCAAGAAGAAGCTGTACTAGACATTAAAAACACACAGAGCACATGGAGATTCTGACAGTCACAGAGAACATGAACACAGAGGAAAAACACAAAGTATTGTTAAGACATGCTACAGTTGACAGACTTCAGAAATGACTCAGTAGTTCTGGGAATAATGAGGATGAGAGTACTTCCATTCTACGGCAGATAGTTAACAGTTGTGAGACACGCAAGAAATACAGCAAACCTAAGCCCAGACCAGCTGTTGGTTTGCCACTGGCTTCCAAGTACAATGAAACAGTGGCTGTAGATCTACATGAGATTGGAGCAAGTGTGTGGTACCTTCACATAATCGGCCACTTCACACGCTTGAGTGCTGGAAGCATTGTGAATAAAAAAGAAACCCATTGAAATCGTCAAGCACTTCATTCATTCCTGGATAAGAGTGCATGGCCCGCCCCATAAATTGTACAGTGACAATGGAGGAGAATTCAATAATAATGAAATAAGAGAAATGGCTGAGAAATTCAACATGGAAGTAAAGACAACTGCTGCATAGAGTCCATGGAGCAATGGACTTCTGGAGAGACATTATCAAACACTCACAGAGATTATGCTGAAAGTGAAGCAAAACAATGGATGTGACTGGAAAACAGCCCTAGATTGGGCTTTGATGGCAAAAAACTCAATGCACAATGTTCATGGCTACAGCCCATACCTACTAGAGTTCGGGCAGAACCCTAATCTTCCCTCTGTACTGGTTGACAAGCCACCAGCACTAGAAGGGACCAGTGTGAGTGCATGGATGGGACAGCACCTTTCAGCACTACACCGATCACTGCACCTGTACACAGCCCATCTGAAATTAGCCCGCCCAACTACCTCATCCCTATATTGTTATTTATTTTGCTCATTTGTACCCCAGTATCTCTATTTGCACATCATCTCTTGCACATCTATCATTCCAGTGTTAATACTAATTGTAATTATTTTGCACTATAGCCTATTTATTGCCTTACCTCCATAACTTGCTACATTTGCACACACTGTATATATATTTTTCTGTTGTATTTTTGACTTTGTTTTGTTTTACCCCATATGTAACTCTGTGTTGTTGTTTTTATCGCACTGCTTTGCTTTATCTTGGCCAGGTCGCAGTTGTAAATGAGAACTTGTTCTCAACTGGCTTACCTGGTTAAATAAAGGTGAAATAAAATAAATTAAAAATACATTTTAAAAATGCAGCGAGAAAAGCGTTCACTGAAGCAGAGTGTTCAGAGAGAATTCGCAGGGCACTGCGTAAAACAGCTTCGACCCACCGATGAGAAGTACGAGACTGGAAACAAAGTGTACAACAAACGATTTGACTGTCAAGAGTGGAAAGGACCGGGAGTCGTCATTGGCCAAGATGGTGTGGTGATATTTGTGAGGCACGGAGGCACCATTGTCAGGGTGCATCACTCAAGATTGCGGAAAGTAAATTATCAACAAGATGGAGGGGCTATTGCTGAGAATCAGCCTCCTACTGAAAATGACAAAAATAACACATTAACAGACACAAACCTACCAGATGTCGCATCCAATGATATGGACACTGAAACTGACACAGTAAATGGAGCAGAGACCTTCAACCATGACACAGGTTCAAATGAGGAAAACGTTCAACAACAGCCACATGTGGTACGACAACATGGTTGTTCCAATATGAAAACTGGACAAACTGTTAAATATATGGACAGAGAAAGTGGTATTCCACACACAGCAACCGTAATTGGACGAGCAGGAAAAGCCAAAGGAAAACACCAGAACTGGTACATCTTGCAGTACTCTGAACCAGCTACACTTTCTGGTACAACAGGGTCAGCTGACCTGTAACTTGTAGATCATATCAGAATTGAACCAATGGAAAATGGAGGATAACAGAATGACATTCAAAATGATGATGTACTTGAAACAAAAGACGTGACTCAGCTAAACTACAGTGGGGAAAAAAAGTATTTAGTCAGCCACCAATTGTGCAAGTTCTCCCACTTAAAAAGATGAGAGAGGCCTGTAATTTTCATCATAGGTACACGTCAACTATGACAGACAAAATGAGAAATCAAAATCCAGAAAATCACATTGTAGGATTTTTAATGAATTTATTTGCAAATTATGGTGGAAAATAAGTATTTGGTCAATAACAAAAGTTTCTCAATACTTTGTTATATACCCTTTGTTGGCAATGACACAGGTCAAACGTTTTCTGTAAGTCTTCACAAGGTTTTCACACACTGTTGCTGGTATTTTGGCCCATTCCTCCATGCAGATCTCCTCTAGAGCAGTGATGTTTTGGGGCTGTTGCTGGGCAACACGGACTTTCAACTCCCTCCAAAGATTTTCTATGGGGTTGAGATCTGGAGACTGGCTAGGCCACTCCAGGACCTTGAAATGCTTCTTACGAAGCCACTCCTTCTATGCCCGGGCGGTGTGTTTGGGATCATTGTCATGCTGAAAGACCCAGCCACGTTTCATCTTCAATGCCCTTGCTGATGGAAGGAGGTTTTCACTCAAAATCTCACGATACATGGCCCCATTCATTCTTTCCTTTACACGGATCAGTCGTCCTGGTCCCTTTGCAGAAAAACAGCCCCAAAGCATGATGTTTCCACCCCCATGCTTCACAGTATGTATGGTGTTCTTTGGATGCAACTCAGCATTCTTTGTCCTCCAAACACGACGAGTTGAGTTTTTACCAAAAAGTTATATTTTGGTTTCATCTGACCATATGACATTCTCCCAATCCTCTTCTGGATCATCCAAATGCACTCTAGCAAACTTCAGACGGGCCTGGACATGTACTGGCTTAAGCAGGGGGACACGTCTGGCACTGCAGGATTTGAGTCCCTGGCGGCGTAGTGTGTTACTGATGGTAGGCTTTGTTACTTTGGTCCCAGCTCTCTGCAGGTCATTCACTAGGTCCCCCCGTGTGGTTCTGGGATTTTTGCTCACCGTTCTTGTGATCATTTTGACCCCACGGGGTGAGATCTTGCGTGGAGCCCCAGATCGAGGGAGATTATCAGTGGTCTTGTATGTCTTCCATTTCCTAATAATTGCTCCCACAGTTGATTTCTTCAAACCAAGCTGCTTACCTATTGCAGATTCAGTCTTCCCAGCCTGGTGCAGGTCTACAATTTTGTTTCTGGTGTCCTTTGACAGCTCTTTGGTCTTGGCCATAGTGGAGTTTGGAGTGTGACTGTTTGAGGTTGTGGACAGGTGTCTTTTATACTGATAACAAGTTCAAACAGGTGCCATTAATACAGGTAACGAGTGGAGGACAGAGGAGCGTCTTAAAGAAGAAGTTACAGGTCTGTGAGAGCCAGAAATCTTGCTTGTTTGTAGGTGACCAAATACTCATTTTCCACCATAATTTGCAAATAAATATTTTAAAATTCCTACAATGTGATTTTCTGGATTTTTTTCTTCTCAATTTGTCTGTCATAGTTGACGTGTACCTATGATGAAAATTACAGGCCTCTCTCATCTTTTTAAGTGGGAGAACTTGCACAATTGGTGGCTGACTAAATACTTTTTTCCCCCACTGTAGATGAGCTCAGTAATTGGAGGAAAATTGAGTGTTTGAGGAAGTCAAAGACATTGGCCAACAATGTGTCTCAACAAGGTGGGTGTGTACCCTTAAAGAATCCTTAACTGGACTAGTGCCAAAAGCACGTCTAGTGGCTACAGGTTGAGGAGCTGGCTGCTAAAGAACTCCCAAAAGACTCACCGACATGCGCCTCAGAATCACTCAGATTGCTGCTGACAGTGATCTTCCAGAAAAAATAGAAATGTAATTCCATAGACATCAAATCTGCATTTTCGGCAGGTAACAGAGCTATCAAGGGACATTCACATCCGACCTCCGCCTGAAGCTAAGAGCGAAGGAACACTGTGGAAACTAAAGAAGTGTGTGTCTGGCCTGGCAGATGCATCCCTCTACTGGTACAACTAAGTCAAGGCAACAATGCTGAGTACAGGTGGAAACATTTCACAAGTGGATCCTGCATTCTTCTATTGTCTTGATCAAGACTGCAATGTGATTGGAGTACTTGCCTGTCATGTTGATGACTTCATCTGGGGTGGCTCACAGACCTTTGCTCACAGACCTTTGCTACAACTGTGATTCCACACCTCAAAGCTGTTTTCCAGGTCGGCCGTGAGCATCATGATAGTTTTTGTTATGTTGGCATAGAGTTTATTACAGTTGACGGAACAATACTGATGCAACAGGAAAGCTATATCAAGAATCTTCAACCCATCCACATGGATTCTTCAAGAGCCGTGCATAGGAATTCCCCTCTCTGTGGAATTGAAGCTGATCAATTGAGGTCAAAGATAGGTCAAATTCTATGGGTTTCTAGACAGAGTAGACCTGATGTAATGTTTGATGGCTGCAACTTGGCATCCAACACAAAACACGACACTGTACAAACCATTCATGAGGCAAACAAAGTTGTTCGTAAACTGAAATCACAACAAGTGACTCTAAAGTTTCAGCATGTTGGAAAAGATGACTCTCTGAAACTAGTTGTCTTCAGTGATGCTTCCCTAAGGAATGTTACAGATGGCGGCACATAAGGTGGACATCTAATTGTGTTAATGGGTGAAGAAGGAAGATTCTCACCTATCTGTTGGCAGCCAAAGAGGATCAGAAGGGTTGTCTGAAGCTCACTAGCTGGAGAAACCCTAGCTCTTGCGGATGGAATTGACAATGCCATCTCTCTGGCAACTCTGTTCTCAGAGCTTACCACTGGTGAGACAAAACGGCACATTCTACCTGTAGTTTGTGTTACTGACAACTACTCCTTAGTTGATACTGTCAAGTCAACCAAGTCTGTCACAGAGAAAAGACTTCGTCTTGAGATTAGCAGCATCAAGGAACTTATTCAAGCACAGGGAATCCAGCAGATTCTGTGGTCGGCCACAAAGGAACATCTTGCTGACTGACTAAAAAGGGAGCATCCGGTCATGTGCTCCTAAAGGCACTCAGTAATGGAATGTGGCAGCCTGAGTAATAAAAATTAAAACTTTGTCACACAACCCATTTGTAATGGGTAACTTAAATAATACTTGGGACATTTAATTATTTTGTTGATGTTTTATTTGTCTTTAAAGAAAAGTGGGAGATTATTACGTTCATGTTTTAAGTATCCCTATATTTCTGTTATTACGGTGCTATCGCTCTGTTATTAGTATACCTGCGCGGTAGTCTCTCTGTTGGACCTGACCTGAGTGCAATGGCAACTGTGTACTGTGGAAATACGGTGAATTTAACGTTGTTAAACTGGAACCTAGTCGTTGTGTCATTTTGAGTTAACATTGGTAGCAGAGGATGGCTAATAACTATGATGTGCAACCTCGCTTCGACAAGAAGAGGTCGTATGAATGTTGTAATCTGGACACACTGTAACCTAGTCGTTGTGTCATTTTGAGTTAACAGCTGCCATCCAGTGGCCCCAGCAATGGACTGCAGTTACTACTGTTGACTGGCTGCCATCCAGTGGCCCCAGCAATGGACTGCAGTTACTACTGTTGACTGGCTGCCATCCAGTGGCCCAGGCAATGGACTGCAGTTTCATGTGAATCTGTTACACCGTATGCAAGTGATTGTGACTTGTTTCTTCCTTCGAATTTGATTGTATTTTTATGCAGTTTTTCTATTCCCCCCCAGCACACAGACACACACACACACAGATTTTCAAACGGATGCCTTCATTCAATTGTAATGAAAACCAATTGTATTGACAAACATTTCATATCTATGTGTGCTTCCTTATTTCTGGATAATGTTTGTGTGGTGTGGTCTGTCTCTGCGGCTTATGCTTTTTATTTACAAGCAGGCTTTACTACTGTAATGCTCTCCTGTCTTGTCTACCCAAGAAAGACATTGGTCAACTGCAAAACATACAGAATGCTGCAGCATGGGTACTGACCAAGACCAAACGGAGAGCACACATTACACTGGTTTTAAGGTCTCTGCACTGGCTGCCTGTGAGTTTTAGAAATAAAGCTTGATTTGATTTGTACCTATTGTTCATTTAGGGCTGTGTTGGAAACCACTTCTACATCTACTTCCCAAAGGTTAGTGGATAGACAGACAACTACTTTACTTATCAGCTTATCTACATGAACATCAACCACCAAATACACACACAGGCGGGCACCGGTAGGTCCCCTGCGTGCCACACACACTGGTGAACCTTCATAGAGGCCTGCTGTGTGCGTTTCTGAATAGACACTGAACAGAGGGACAAACACTCACACACACACCTGACACCACATTGACTGACATGAATCTGTCAACACTTCCCTCTCACCAGCGGGCCTCTGGCTATTGTTGGCCTGGATGTCTCTCATACTTGGCATGACTGTGTCTGGGTGACAACAGCCAGGCGACCCGCGCAGGCCAATGAAGTGATTGACGAGCTCCGGCTCCAGTGTTTGTTTCCAAGGTTGGATTAGACTCAGAGAACAACGGAGCTAAAAATACAAGGTGATTGAGGATTTGATGCAGGGGGGCAGGTTTTAAGATTCACCATCTATTGAAAACAGAACTCGCAATACCCACAAATTGTTTCTGCTTCTTATTAGACTGGTGTAGTTGTCTCGTGTGTCCAATAATCTACCCGAAATTATGCTGTAATTCTGAGTTGAGTGATCGTGTTTCTGGCATTTCCATCCCGTGTAACCTTTTACAGGAAAGTGCTGTTATAGTTGGTAGTGTACACATTATTTTCACTCCTATTCCTTAGCTTTAGAAGACTAAAGAAGTGGTTGTAAGACAGTGCTGATAAAGCCTTTGGCCAGGTCATCCAGAAGATCACTACTATATCATATTAATGTGATTCCTGGTACATTAAACACTGCACAGCTAGAGCACAACTTTTGACTGGAGGTCAATGTGAAAGTGGTTTTCCCTCGCCTGTCGGCAACTTCCATTTGAAGTTTACAAAGTAGTAGATGAATAACCCCATGGCATTGTCAAGCTATCGTTTGTCAAATCCATCAACACAGTTAAAGGGATAGTTCACCTAAATTAGAAAAATGACATATTGGTTTCCAAACCCTGTAAGCAGTCTATAGACAAGGTATGACCGCAATCCATGCTTTGGTTTAGTTTCCCTGGCACTTATTTCAAATGCTAATGTTTTAGCATTTGTGGCACAAATCCCAATCAGGTACCTATATTAGCATTTTTCGCGCATCATGTCCAAATCATCCCAAAGTATCTGAAATGAATTGTCTAGCTCAATAAAGTCACTTATAGATTAGCTGGACATGATGCGCAAAAAATGCTAATATAGGTATCATGACTTGAATGGGATTTGTGCCACGAAAGTTATAATGTTAGCATTTGGAAACAGTGCCAGGGAAACTAAACCAAAGCATGGATTGCTGTCATACCTTGTCTATAGACTGCTTACAGGGTAAGGAAAAAACATGTAATTTGTTTATTTGGGTGAACGATCCCTTTAAGCTGCTCCCCGTGGTCATACATGCCTCTATTAGATCACTGAGTACCAGACAATTGAAACTAGACACTGATGTGAGTACGCATAACAAACCAATGGCAACCTTTGGCGATTCATTTTTTATAACGCCATAAATAAAACCCATACATCTATTCTTCCATAATAAATAGCATAGTGAGATACACACAACTTTTCAAGAAGTGGTGAACTGTCCCAGCGTGATAGGCCAAGTGGTCAGTGACAGGGTGGAGAGATCATGCGTGAGGAAGGCAGCGAGGGGTTAAATCATGCGGTTTTACCATTGAGATCAGCCCTGAGGGAGTCAGAGTCCGAGAAAGCAACCTGTTGCTTAATGAATGAGGAAATCATCATGATATTGACAACTGTAAACGTTCATCAGCCTCAAGCCTTTCCTATTTCTTTAAGACTACATACTGTATCAGCCTAAAGGCTTGACTCAGTGGAGGACTATGATGACTTCACTATTCTACATTACTCCAATCATTCACTTAACTTTTATGTGACCTCTCTGTGTTTAGGGTGTTCACATATTTATGTGCTTTGTAAGCGCATCAATTACTAATCTCTTGTGGACAGACTATGTAACAAACATGGTATTGTAACGTCTGTCAAAAGACTGTGGGATGTGACGACTAACGAGGAGCAGTAGTTCTGGTGCTTTTGTGGTTTTCCGTCACTGGTTATTTGGACGTATCAGGACTGGGTGAAGATGGTGCTTTTGGAAGTGGGGGGGCTTTGGCTGAGAGTTTCCGTTTAAGGGGTGGAGACTTCGCTAGTCTCGTTAGTATCTTATCTCATACATCTCTCCCCGTAACCTAATTGAGCATCTGACGCAATTACAAAATATTTTCGTTTTGGGTTTCCAAGACTACCACATATGGTCTCATCTGAGGGCTTTGTGGTACACTGTTAATATTGGGTTGGGTTCCAAAACGATTTTGTACAGGGTTGTCAAATATTTGGTAATGGTAACTGAAAGCAATCGGAGGCTCTGTAAAACTTTTATAGAAACCCCTCCACTCCAGCAGAGAACTACAACCTGATTTACAAAACTACAAATCCCTCTAATGGACTCCTCAGCACTGGACTCCTCACAATTTAACCCCCTGCTGCCTTTGTACTGTGGTAGGGTGTGTGGCGGAGCGCTTTCAGGGACTACACAGCTCCTCCTCCGTTCCCGTCCCAAGGCTGTAGCAAGGCTCACTGGCCGCCAGATGCGTCGAACATCTTCTTGCGGCCCTCCATGCCAGACATGGCCTCCACGTTCTTACGCCAGTCGGTCACCTCAGCCGTGAGCACCTAAGAGGGAAGGGGAACAAACACTGTGCTGTCAGACATCAGCGTTTAACTAGCTTTAGTGCCCAGGCTTCCTTGTGTTCGTGGAGAGTTGTCTCATGTGGCCACATTACAACCTATCCCCATACAATGTGTAGAGGGAAAACAAACAATGAGTAGCGCTATGCTAACTCATGTTTGATTAGCTAGCTAGCTACTATAATAAGCTAACGTTATGGTCGGAGTTAGTCTTTGTTTAACCATTAGATGCAAATGCTCGGATGTCCACAGTAGCATGGTTTCCAGTACCACGCCATCTCTGCGCAAGCCAGTGCTTACTAGTGCCAGAGAGGTTTCAAACTGAGAGATGCAACATGTGATTGTGCATATTTTCACTGTGTTCGATCAGTGATTACTTCAAGGTAAAGTATTTAAACATGGCCCAAGTCCCAGTTACCTTGTCTTTGTCCTTGTTGGTGTCTTCCTTCTTGACAGACTTGAGGTTGGACCTGAGGTCCATAGAACCTTTGTGTTTGGTGCCCAGCAGAGCTCTCATCATCTCGTCTGCAGAGACGCGCACCTTCCTCAGGGCGGGCTTCTTAAACTTCCCTCCTAAGTCCTGCACCTTCAGCTTCAACTCATGGATCTGTAGATTTAATCGAAATCTACTATTAAATATTGTAGCAACCTTAAGCCAACACCTAGCAACCTCTGCAAAAAGTGTTGGTTTGATACTTGCTGGACCCGGGTTCGAATCCCGGCCAGGGCCAACCCCAGGAACTGGTACTGACCCATGAATTGTCCCTGACCCAGCTGCAACACTGAGACTAACACCCATTTGTTACCACCACAAGAGGCAGGACCTTAGGATAACATCTCACCCAAAGGGCCGAAGACTTACATCTTTGTTGTGCTTGGTCACTTTGGCCTCACAGTCGTATCTCTCCTCATCTACCACATCTATCTTTCCATGGAGCTGCTTGCATAGGTCCTGAAGAAAATAGAGAAACACACTACGATTAAATATCATACATGAAAAAGGTGATATCTAGAACCTAAAAGGGTTCTTCGGCTGTCCCCATAGGAGAAGCCTTTGTGGTTCCAGGTAGAACCCTTTTTGGTTCCAGGTAGAACCCTTTTGGATTCCATGTAAAACCCTTTCCACATAGGGTCCTACATGGAACCCAAATGGGTCCTACATGGAACCCAAAAGGTTTCTACCTGGAACCAAAAAGGGTTCTACCTGGAACCACAAAGGCTTCTCCTATGCGGACAGCCAAAGAACCCTTTTGGAACCCTTTCGTCTAAGAGTGAAGAATCAATCTCATTGAGATATATGTGACAGAATAACCATGCTGGAATATTTACTTGAGTGTTGTTCAGTTACAGTCCAATTGTTTAGCTTTGTGGTTGGCCCACTAGTTTGGCCCAGTCGTATTGCTCCCTCGATTGGCTGACTCTCTTATCTCTCACCTGTAGCTCAGCCAATGACAGTCCAGAGAGCTGCAGGGGGGGCAGTCTCTCTCCCACGTAGCGCAATTTCTCCTCATCCCTGTCCTGCGTCTCCTGTTCCAGCTGCTCCATCGCCCTGGTGAGCAGCATGATCTGATTGGATGAGAGAAAGATCCGTCATTGCAGGGGTGGGCCAGAGGTGGAGGAACCAGTGTGATACTACTATGCAGTAGCTGGGAAGATGGTGTCACTACAGCTGTATCCATAATAAAGAATGACTTAGTTATAATCTATGTTAATTGTTAACATAATGCATGGTAATTTACCTTCAGGGAGAGCTTACGCGAAGCCGTAATCTTCGACTTCGGCTGTAGGGAAAAGGACACAATGTTATTGCAAATGTGTGCCCAATGCTGTCTACTTGAAAGTGAAAATAGATTTTGTCAAGATCGGTGACCTATTATTTTATTGGGACATTTTTGTGTTGTCCCAAAAGGGTTTAGGTGGTCACAAAACTGCCACTCACAACAAATCTACTTTGGACCTAAAGCATTGACCTAACAATGGGCCAGTTTCCTGCACACAACTAGTCCTGGAATGAAAAGCTCTTTCAATGGAGATTCTCCATTGAGCATACTTTATACTCTCTTTATAGCACTCATCCATACAGGGAGCCAGTTACAGTTTAGTCAGGATGTGGTCACTCGAAAACATTCAGCTATGTGGGCCCTTGATAGCTGACAATAACTGATAAGATTGAAGTGGCAACCTTGGGACAACGTGTTCCCTCTCTATATAGGGATTACCACTGTTGAACTAGGGCTGTCTCTGGTTCTGTCTCTAGCTCACCTTGTCAATTAACTTGGGATTCATTGGCCTGGGTTTGTATTGCTCCTACAGGGACAGAGGGGACATGTTAGGACATCGTTCAAAATAGTCAAAGTATACACACTTCTATGAGGGGTAGCCTGAAAAACGTGTCTCTTGATTGATTGGTCTTTGTTCAAAATTGCAAGTAAGAATTCAACTAGACGTGAAAGAAATCAAGTCAAAATAGAATGAAGACTTTTCCTGTCCTAAATCTAATACGATGATGATGACTATGGTCATGACAATGATGATGGTGATGATGGTTAATTTATCAATATTAAAAGACCTACCTCGCTTAAATTTGACCAGGTTTATGGGCACAAAAAGACAAGGGAGACACAGAAGAAAAAAGTAGCATTAGTAAAAAGAAAACATCATTTGTAACCTGCTGGAGGTTCATTACATTGTAATAGGAGACCGACCGACAGACAGACAGACAGACAGACAGACAGACAGACAGACAGACAGACAGACAGACAGACAGACAGACAGTTGCAGCCTTGTCCCCAAGCCCCGTCATCCTTTTACCCATAGATTAGGGCAAGGACACTATAGGGAAAATCCATTCCGCCGCGTATAGCATTGTAGCATCCCCTCAGTTTTAGCTCAGTGTATGGCTAACTGGCAGCTTAACAGAGTTGTTATGTGTCAGTTGCAAAATATCCACAATCAGGTAGAACGGACGTATCATACCCTCAGAAGCAGTTATTATAACATACATAGCATACATTATACACATTATAACTTGGGGCCTACAACATGCTGCAGCTGTAAGACGCAAATGGCTTTTCATCTCAAGACAATAGGTCCACTTCGTTATAATAAGGCTAAATATATATATATATTATGTATTTTTAAACAGATAACACACTGAGATTGAGATATACATAATCATTAAAGCGGTATTAATAACAAAATGTATTCGAAGGGAACTATACGCATAATTAATTAAGTCAAGCGGACCTATTGTCCCAGATAACAATACTTACTCATCAGCCATTATGAAAACCTTGGTTGGAGAGAGAAAATTAGATTTTGAAAGCCGATCCAGGCAATTAAATTAGTGCACCTTCCCTTTGTTGAATTACCTGATCAGCCTGAAACCCTCAGATCATTTCAAATCACTGACAACAGCAACAAAACGCCACCATTCACTTAAGTGATTATTAAGGAAACTAAATAAATAAGTCATTAACTTAATAAATACTTAAGTTTGATTCTGAATCACAGAATCCCCACCACAAATGAGTATTACCTGGAATCTGGTGGACCACAGTTGGGTCGGGTACAGTACTCTCTCTCTCTCTGTCTCTGTCAAACAACAGAGGGATCTGAGACAATGGGGGGGGGGGGGGTTCTCTTTTATGTGGGGCTGGGCAGGGCTGGGCAGCGGGTGGACAACAGATATAGCCTAGCACCAGGGTCCTGCAGGAATGGGCTGGCTGGCCAACAGGGATGAAATATCACCTCCTGTGACATTGTGGGTTTAAATGTAATAATAAATCATGACCAACGCCTTAATGGCATTGTCTGAAAACGTCTGTGAAAGCCTCTCGCTGCCTTTTGCAAAAAGCCCTTGTTCCTATGGAACATTGAAAATAAACAGAGTAATGCTGTTTGGGTTATTTTGTTGGTTTGGTGGATACATACTCTATGTTTCACTTGTATGGTTTATGTTCTCATGAAAGTCCATGAAAGTGATCATCTTGTCTTGAAATGAAAAGAATACATGCGTATATTGGTTATTGGGATTTTGACTATCATTACTAAACTACAGGTAACTGCCAAAATAAAGGAAACACCAACATAAAGTGTTTTGGGCCACCACGAGCCGGCAGAACAGTTTCATTGCACCTTGGCACAGATTCTCCAAGTGTCTGGAACTCTATTGGATGGATGCGACGCCATTCTTCCACGAGAAATTCCATCCTTTGGCGTTTTGTTGATGGTGGTAGAAAACGCTGTTTCAGGCGCCACTCCAGAATCTCCCATAAGTGTTCAATTGGTTGAGATCTGGTAACTGAGACGGCCATGGCATATGGTTTACATCGTTTTCATGCTCATTAAACCATTCAGTGACCACTTGTGCCCTGTGGATTAGGGCATTGTCATCCTGGAAAAGACCACGCCCATCAGGATAGAAATGCTGCAGCAAAGGTCGAAGGTGATCACTCAGAATGGCTGTGTATTTATTGTCATTTATTTATTTTCCATGCCAGGAAAATGCACTCCACACCATAACAGAGCCGCCAGAATCCTCATTTACTCAAGTGTTTCTTTTATTTTGGCACTTACCTGTGTATCTTTAATAGGCTGCTGTGACAATATACAGTAGTTGAAGCATTTTTAATTTGATGTGACAGGTTTTATAGAGGTTAATCAGTGACAACAAATCAGAAGGCTTGTGAAAATCTTCCACGGCTATTTCAGGCACTTGTCAGAGCCTGTTGTTGTGATATATGTGAAAGTGTGATGTGATGTTATGCTGCAAAAAACTGACGTTCATAGTTCCAATGGGGATAGTAAAGTTGTCCTCAACTTTAAGAAGTTGTATATCTGAAGTATTGCTAGGCCCAATGTTCTAGAGCTGATATTCTATGTGGTTAGAGCTTCTTGTGATCTTGTCTCCCTCGGCCTCACTCTACAGATAATAAAACTTGTAGTTATGACAACGGGGACAGGCATGTCCCTCCTGTCACCAGCACTATACCACATAACTGTTAAACTTATCCTCCAGACGTTCCACATGCTTCTCCTGGCCTATACTGTACATGGGTTGCGTCTGAAATGGCAGCCTATTTATAGTACACTGCTTTTAACCAGGGCGCATAGGGCTCTGGTCAAAAGTAGTGCACTAGCCTATATCTACGCAATAAGGCCCGAGAGGGTGTGGTGTATAGTCAATACCCCGCCTAAGGGCTGTTCTTAGGCATAACGTGAAGCCATGTTATATCAATGGCAGCGTAGTGATACTTCAGATAGAACAGTAAATAAGGATTTTTATGTCGTACCGGATGGAATGCTGTTTTAACCAATCAGCATCCAGGAACCAAACTACCCGTTTTATGAATAGGGTACCATTTTAGATGCACTCATGGTCTGTCTTTTTGGAGGTCAAACAAACGCTAGTAAACACACTATACTCTTATAGTATTTTACAAGGCATTTATTAGACATTTTATAAGACCGTATTTATTATTAGATAGTTAGTCAATTGTTGGCATGTCATAAAGTTTCAAGGGAATGGAGGAAATATAGCAGGCAGACACATGGAAACATATCAGTCACCACAATGCCACTCAGAATCAATCCACAGTGTGTATAACGTAGCTGTATACTGTAGTGTTTCATAGGCCTGTACTGTTGTATGTGCTCAGTGCATATACTGGATGGGATCCACAGGGTTGTCATTGGTCACCGAGCTGATATCCCCCTCTCGGATGGGACAGGGGTACGAGGGACAGGAACAGGGGTACAGGAGGGACAACAATGTCTGAGGGGGGTGGAGGCAAATGTTCTGTCATCACTCCCTCAGTGATCCCCAGCAGGTGGGCTGGCTATTTCTGCAGCAACCCGACACACACACACACACAGACACACACACACACACACACACACACACACAGCTATCTGAGACCTTCTCAACATGCACTTCCTGCTGTCGTTATGATTTCTGATAGGTACTGACGACTCAATGTGTTGCCTTGTAGGCTCCCCCGTAATGTGCTTACGCTTGTAAATCTGATCAAACGAACAAAAGTTGAGTCAAAGGGATGCAGAGGTGAAGGAAGGGAGACACACACAAACACACACACACACACACAGGAGGCGTTGCGAGGACAGGCCATCACCACAGCCATCACCTGTTCTGTTCATGAGTCCTGGGCTTATTGTCACCTGTGTTTTGTCATTTCCCTGTTATAAGATGAAGCTCTCCTGCGGGGTATACTACAAAGGAAAATCAATGAGCTAACTTGACAGTTGCCTTAGTATTTTGAAATAACTTTGTATAACTTTGGACAAGTTTGAAATGGGCATGGTCTAATTGATTCAACAACCAATTAGCTTGAATTCGAAAATCATTAGTTATTTCAGGTTGTTTATCAAAGTTAGCTGGCTAACTCATTGATCCTGCTTTTTAGTATACCCCCCTGGTTCATGTCCAGCCCCGCCCAGAATAAACCTCCTACAGATACTCTGAAACAGTTTGTTAAAAATGTGCTCCAATGCTTTGGTGGCAGGTAGCCTAGCCGTTAGAGTGTTGGGCCAGTAACTGAAAAGTTGGTGGTTTGAATACGTGAGCTGACAAGGTGAAAAATCTGTCAATGTGCCCTTGAGCAAAGCACTTAACCCTAATTTGCTCCAGGGTTCGCCGTACTACTATGGCTGACCCTGTAAAACAACACAATTCACTGCACCTATCTGGTGTGTGACCATAAAACATGTTTTATTTTTTTTACATATCGAGATTACGAAAGGGCACCAAATCAGTCTCTGGCATGGGAATCATCTAAGAACACAACAACCTTTATATAGGACGTGATGTGACCTGTTAAAAACCATGGTCTGCCTTTTGACAGTGAGTTTCACAGGTTGTAACAATGGCAACAACAGCTCTGTCTTTCATGAACAGCTGATGTAGGTTGAGCCCCATATCATGCCAGGGTATTCTCTGTCCAGGCGGGCGGCTAACCTTGATCCTACCCACTAGGGTTCCCCCACGGGGGGGTGACAGAGATGGCCACACATACCCCCGTATGCCTCAGTACCCCCCCCCCCCCACTAAATATATCTCCCTGCATTAGCCCATATTCCCGCAGCAAGCAGGCAAACCAGGCTGATAAATACCACAGTTCAGTTCACTCAAATCCCCTCACCGAACTGGTGGTCTTCTACACAGATCTGGTTCAGTCAAGATGCTTAACATTCCAAATCCAGGCTACGCCAATGGGCTGATGATGGAAAGCATAATTAAATAGTAGTTTATTCTCCATACTCCAATAAGCACTCCTTTCTCCCGAAGTGCGCACTTGTTGACTACCCTTCATGGATTTGACAGGAAATTACTTTTATAAGAAACTTCCTCTAGGCCATTCCTACACCAATGCTCTTCCATTTGTGGGGAGTAGTAACCTACTAACGTAGCAGGCGTAGAAAGAACAGAGACCCCGGAAGTTAGGTTGAAAATACTGTAAAAAACTGAAACATCCGCATTCTGACGACTCTGCGGAGAGTGGGGGAGTAGTGAATGAGTGCACACTTCAGGAGAAAGGAGAGATTATTGGGACGCAATCTATGAGGAGGGCTAGGAGTTTTTCCTACCATGTGACTTGACCAGGAAAAACTCTGGGCCATAGTTTTAGGTTATTACTAGAGTTGAGCCTGGATTATTTCCTTATCAGTTCATGTGGTCCTACCTATGAGATAAAGAGCTTATAATGTATTGGCATTCTTAAGGTGCTGAGCATGAAACTTTGATAGACAGCGACAGGTTTATAGCTGGGTGTGTTTTTTCAATTTTGTTCAAACATTAAACATCCGCAGTATTCTTGCCATCCTCATCAATTAAAGTATTTCACACCACCATACACACACATACACAGGAATTTATCTCCTCTGAACACTCCTGGGTGTCTCAGCCCTGTGGACACTGTAAAAACAATAGAAATTTGTGGGCTCAAATGTGTAATATATGGTTTGGTCACAAGATGTCATTAGATTTCCATTATTACACCAAAGAGTCACTGTATCTGCCTGTCATCCACATGTACTCTATTCATTCAGGGTTGTAAATACTGTAAAATGACTGTAAAAATTGTGAAATCCCTGTGGGTTGATGAGGAAATGGAAAATTTTATGTTTGAGAGGGATGAGGCAAGAGGAACGACAAATAAGTCTGGCTGCACAACCGATTGGCAAACATACTGCAAATTGAGAAATCATGTGACTAAACTGAATAAAAGAAGAAGAAAAAACTACACTATGAAACAAAGATAAATGACATAAAGAATGATAGTAAAAAGCTTTGGAGCTACTTCAGCTCCGTCATTCATTGAATCAGATGGGTCATTCATCACAAAACCCACTGATATTGCCAACTACTTTAATGATTTTTTCATTGGCAAGATTAGCAAACTTAGGCTTGACATGCCAGCAACAAACGCTGACTCTACACATCAAAGTATATCTGACCAAATTATAAAAGACAAGCATTGTAAATTTGAATTCCGTAAAGTGAGTGTGGAAGAGGTGAAAATGATTGTTGTCTATCAACAATGACAAGCCACTGTGGTCTGACAACTTGGATGGAAAATGACTGAGGATAATAGCGAACGATATTGCCACTCCTATTTGCCATATCTTCAATTTAAGCCTACTAGAAAGTGTGTGCCCTCAGGCCTGTAGGGAAGCTAAAGTCATTCCGCTACCTAAGAATAGTAAAGCCCCCATTACTGGCTCAAATAGCCGACCAATCAGACTGTTACCGACCAATCAGCCTGTTACTGTAAACTTTGGGGGAAAATTGTGTTTGACCAGATACAATGCTATTTTACAGTAAACAAATTGACAACAGACTTTCAGCACGCTTATAGGGAAGGACATTCAACGAGCACAGCACTTACACAAATTACTGATGATTGGCTGAGAGAAATTGATGATAAATATGTTGTGGGGTATGTGTTATGACTTTACACGCCCTGCTATATTGTGGATAAAGAGTTACCTGTCTAACAGAAGAAGAAAAAAAATTGACCCCCTTTTTCTCCCCAATTTCGTGATATCCAATTGCGATCCAATTACGATCTTGTCTCATTGCTGCAACTCCCCAACGTCCAACTCCCCAACGTCCTCCGAAACATGACCCGCCAAGCCACGCTTCTTAACACCCGCCCGCTTAACCCGGAAGCCAGGTGTCGGAGGAACACCGTTCAATTGATGACCGAAGTCAGCCTGCAGGCGCCCGGTCCACCACAAGAGCTTGATGAGCCAAGTAAAGTCCCCCCGACCAAACCATCACGATGCTGGGCCAATTGTGCGCCACCCTATGGGACTCCCGGTCACGGCCGGGACTGTAGTGATGCCTCAAGCACTGCGATGCAGTGCCTTAGACTGCTGCGCCACTCGGGAGGCCCAGAGGGTGTTCTTTAATGGAAGCCTGTCCAACATAATCCAGGTAGAATCAGGAATTCCCCAATCCAGCTGTCTAGGCCCCTAGTGTGTCTATGTATGCGGATGACTCAACACTTTACATGTCAGCTACTACAGCGACTGAAATGACGGCAAAACTTAACAAAGAGCTGCAGTTAGTTTCAGAATGGGTGGCAAAGAATAAGTTAGTCCTAAATATTTCAAAAACTAAAAGCATTGTATTTGGGGGGGTATACAGAAGATAGCCCTATTTGGTAAAAGACCAAGTCCATATTATGGCAAGAACAGCTCAAATAAGTAAAGAGAAATGACAGTCCATCATTACTTGAAGACATGAAGGTCAGTCAATACGGAACATTTCTATAACTTTGAAAGTTTCTTCAAGTGCAGTCGCAATAACCATCAAGCGCTATGATGAAACCCAGAGTTACCTCAAGCCCAAATATATCATACTTTGACTAAAACAATGACTTATTGACTTAAGTCATTGTGCAACATCATGGGTTAGCTCTGGCCATCATCTTTCAGCTCGAAAATGTGGATTTCTACTGTTGTGGGCGTTTAACTGGCTGTGTCTCCCATAGACAACAATGCAATAGCAGCTGGGTGTGGTCTACTTAGTTCATTTACTTTCATTGAACCAGAAAAAACAGTGAGTGGTGTGTCTCGCTTCCTCTTCTGTCTCTGACCTGACCCTAACCACAGCACTTTAGTGTTCAGGAAGGCTATGTCACTTGTGATGACCCAGAGTTACCTCTGCTGCAGAGGATAAGTTCATTAGAGTTACCAGCCTCAGAAATTGCAGTCCAAATAAATGCTTCACAGAGTTCAAGTCACAGAAACATCTCAACATCAACTGTTCAGAGGGGACTGTGTGAATCAGGCCTTCATGGTCGAATTGCTGCAAAGAAACCACTACTAAAAGGACACCAATAAGAAGAAGAGACCTGCTTGGGCCAAGAAACACAAGCAATGGACATTAGACCGGTGGACATTTGTCCTTAGGTCTGGAGTCTAAATGTTCCAACTATCATTTGTTTTTCAACAGGACAATGACCCAACACACCTCCAGGCTGTGTAAGGGCTATTTGACCAAGAAGGAGAGTGATGGAGTGCTGCATCAGATGACCTGGCCTCAACAATCCCCCGACCTCAACCCAATTGAGATGGTTTGGGATGAGGCGGACGGCAGAGTGAAGGAAAAGCAGCCAAAAAGTGCTAAGCATATGTGGGAACTCCTTCAAAACTGTTGGAAAAGGTTGGCTATTTCAAGAATCTCAAATATAAAATATATTTTGATTTGTTTAACACTTTTTTGCTTACTACATGATTCCATATGTGTTATTTCATAGTTTTGATGTCTTCACTATTATTCTACAATGTAGAAAATAGTAAAAATAAAGAAAAACCCTTGAATGAGTAGGTGTGTCCTAACTTTTGACTGGTACTGTAGGAATTAGAATACTAGTAATAGGAACTCAATGTTTCAGCTCGTCTCATTGGCCAGAGACGGCGCATGAGTGTATCGTGGCAAATATGTTACCTTGGTCACCTGCCATCTTTAGGCTAATGGAGTCCCAACGCTTATCTGTGGATATGAGCTCTTGTTAAAGTCAGTGCAACATTTTCTTTACAATAGTGTTTATATTGCGTACAAACACTGGAATTGGATAACATAAACACTGCCTTAAAGGAATTTGAAGAGGGAGACTGCAAAGTCTTGGCAATATAAACAGTGTGTGTCCTTTATTTACAGTTGAAATAGAGGCGGAAATTGGATGTGCAACCTTTGGACGGGGGGACACAGTGTTTGTATTTTGTTTACAACAAACCCTCTGGCGTGTTATGAAGAACAGGGACAATGCATCTCTCTTTCTCTCATTTGTGAGGTGCAAAAAATTACAATCCATTATACTTCTATAAACCCTGTGTCACGTTCGTTCATCGACGGGACGGACCAAGGTGCAGCGTGATATGCATACATGTTTATTTGACTTATAAACACAACGACAAAAGAAGAAACGAAACGTGAAGTCCAAGGTACACAAACAACATACCTAACACGGAACAAGATCCCACAACCCCCTAGTGCCAATAGGCTGCCTAAATGTGGTCCCCAATCAGAGACAACGAGCGACAGCTGCCTCTGTATGGGAACCACACCGGCCAACATAGATATAGACGTACTAGATCTAAACCTAGAAAATACAACATAGAACATCACAACATAGAAAGTCACACCCTGACTCAACAAATAAGAGTCCCCAGAGTCAGGGCGTGACAGTACCCCCCCCAAAGGTGCGGACTCTGACCGCACAACCTTTACTAGTAGGTAGGGGCCGGGTGGGCATTTCGCCTCGGAGGCGGATCCGGCTACGGGCGTGACCACCACCTATTCTCCGCCTCCCTGTTGCGCCCCTGGTCTGGACTGGACCTTGGCGCGCTGCTTCCCCTCTCCTTCCTCCCACTATACTCCAAGCCCTGTCTGGACCCTGGTGTGGGAGACCCTGAACCTGGAGAGGGGCTGACGTCTGGGTCTGGACTGGAGCCGCTGACCGGAGCTGGACCAGGCACCGGTGGAGCGGACTGCTCAGGCTCCGGACTGGAGCCGCTGACCGGAGCTGGACTAGGCACCGGTGGAGTGGACTGCTCTGGCTCCAGAGTGGAGCCGCTGACCAGATCTGGACTGGACCCCGGTGGAGCGGACTACTCTGGCTCCGGAGTGGAGCCGCTGACCGGAGCTGGATCAGGCACCGGTGGAGCGGACTGCTCTGGCTCCGGAGTGGAGCCGCTGACCGGAGCTGGACTAGACCCCGGTGGAGTGGACTGCTCTGGCTCCGGAGTGGAGCAGCTGACCGGAGCTGGATCAGGCACCGGTGGAGCGGACTGCTCTGGCTCCGGACTGGAGCAGCTTACCGGAGATGGATCAGGCACTGGTGGAGCAGACTACTCTGGCTCCGGACTGGAGCTGCTGACTGGTGCCGGACCAGGCACCGGTGGAACAGGCACGGGCCGTGCCAGACTGGACACACTCACCACTGGTCTGGTGTGAGGAGCAGGCACAGGCCGACCCGGACTAGGAACATGCACCACTGGCTTGGTGCGAGGAGCAGGAACAGGCCGGGTCGGACTGGTGACACGCACCACTGGCTTGGTGCGAGAAGCAGGAACAGGCCGGGCCGGGCTGGCGACGCGCACCACTGGCTTGGTGCGAGGGGCAGTAACAGGCTGGCCGGGCTGGCGATGCGCACCACTGGCTTGGTGCGAGGAGCAGGAACAGGCCGGGCCGGGCTGGCAACGCGCACCACTGGCTTGGTGCGAGGGGCAGGAACAGACCGGGCTGGCGACGCGCCCACTGGCTTGGTGCGAGGGGCAGGAACAGGCCGGGCCGGGCTGACGACGCGCACCACTGGCTTGGTGCGAGGAGCAGGAACGGGCCGGACCGGACTGCAAAGGCGGACTGGAGGTCTGGAGCGGAGAGCTGGCACAACCCATCCTGGCTGGCTACCCACTTTCGCACTACACGTGCGGGGCGCTGGCACAGGACGCACTGGGCTGTGCACGCGTACTGGAGATACAGCTCGTAGAACCGGCGCAGGATATGCGGGACCGAGGAGGCGTACTGGAGACCAGAAGCGTTGAGCTGGCACACCCCGTCCTGGCTGGATGCCCATCTTTGCACGGCACGTGCGTGGTGCTAGCACAGGACGTACAGGACTGTGCCGGTACACTGGCGACACAGTACGAAGCTCCGCTTAACACGGAGCCTGCCCAGTCACACGCCTCCTCGCGTGAGTACGGGGAGTTGGCTCTGCTCTAACGCTAGGCTCCGCCAACCACCCTTTTAGCCCACCCCAAAAAAATTATTGGGGCTGTCTCTCGGGCTTCCTCCTCGACCGGCGTCCTCTGTGTTGCCGTTGCTCCTCTCCTGCCTGGGCATCTACCTTCGCCCATGGCCCTTTCCCCGCGAATATCTCCTCCCATGACCACAATTTGCCCACCTGTGACATGGCTATTCGCTCTTCCTGGGCACGCTGCTTGGTCCTCGTTTGGTGGGATCTTCTGTCACGTTCGTTCATCGACGGGACGGACCAAGGTGCAGCGTGATATGCATACATGTTTATTTGACTTATAAACACAACGACAAAACAAGAAACGAAACGTGAAGTCCAAGGTACACAAACAACATACCTAACACGGAACAAGATCCCACAACTCCCTAGTGCCAATAGGCTGCCTAAGTGTGGTCCCCAATCAGAGACAACGAGCGACAGCTGCCTCTGATTGGGAACCACACCGGCCAACATAGATCTAGACGTACTAGATCTAAACCTAGAAAATACAACATAGAACATCACAACATAGTGTGATGTCACGAGAGGCTGTGTCCTGGAGGGACGTTACATCCCCCTGAGGTGGCTGCAAACCCAGACAGCTATGGCTCCATCTGCTGGTATGGTCGGGAACCCCACCCCTCTATGGCCAATCTTCCCACGCAGCTGAAACAAATGAGGAGCTGATGAGCTGAAGGTTTGTTGAAGGGAAGAGACACGGTCTCCAAGCTGGGCTCTCTGGAGGACAAGAGTGCTGCACGTCCACTTCCATGAGGAATATAAGGATTTGGAGATACTTACCTTTGGGAAATACTCACCTTTGGATATATGCACCTGTGGAAATACGTGTGGGACATTTGGAAGGACGTTTTGCTGGGTTGGCCACTAGCTGCAACGTGGAATACAGTAAGACTGGGGAAAAGTTATTTGAGCGAGGGAGAGTTATGATTTTGGATGTGGAAGAGACATCCCTGAACTGTTAACCCTTAAAGAGCCACCAGAGAACAGAATTGTGTTATACTTTCGTTAGTTTCCCAAGACCTTTAATAAAATCCTTGTTTTGTTTGAACCTTGTCTCCTTGCACTACTTGAGCAATCCCGCTGAAAGCTGTGTAGCCTCTCGTGACGTCACAGGTGGTGGAGAATACGGGCACGCTCAAGCGTTAATAGTGCATGTCAGAGGAGGATACCGAAGGTTTGATCACCCAGTTTTCCAAGTCCCCGCCGACTGAAATGGAGGACATATTGAAAGCCCTTGTTGCTGGCCAGCAAGCCCAGATGCAAGTAAACGTGGCTCTCTTGGAGGAGCAAAAGAAAGCCAACCTTCTGAAGGCAGAGGAATTGCAGTTGCAGAGACAGAGGGTGGTCCAAAATACCCGCCCAATAAAGGCAAGTGACTGTATATCTAAGATGGGAGCTACCGATGACATTGAGGCATACCTGCATGCATTTGAGGCCACGGCCACTAGGGAAGCCTGGCCCAAGCAACAGTGGGTTGGTCTGTTAGCCCCCTTTCTAACCGGGGAATCGCTGAATGCTGTCCGGGACCTGGGCCCTGACCAGGTTACTGACTATGATGCCCTGAAGTCTGAGATCCTCAGCAGATATGGACTCACAAAGTTTGGTATGGCCCAGCGCTTTCACAGCTGGACCTTCCAACCAGACCAACCTCCTCGGGCGCAGATGCATGAACTTGTCCGAATCGCAAGGAAATGGCTGGATCCGCAGAGGAATACAGCAGCGGCGGTGGTGGAGGCCGTTGTGGTGGATCGTTACCTACGCGCCCTGCCTTATGAGGCAAAACGGTTCATCAGTCAACAGGCCTTGACCACGGCTGATCTGACCGTGGAAGCTGTGGAAAAGTACCAGGCCACAGCGGAGATGCTGAATGCTTCCCGAAAAGACCCCAGGAGGGCGGCCCCACCACAAATGGGAAGAACCCGTCCAAAGGACCCCAAGGTCTCGAACCCAGCCACGTCAGGACTTATCCCGGCTCCAGGGGGAGCCAGAAACCAGGCGGGTCCAAGAAGAGTACACCAGGAGGGGGGAAACTCGACAGTGTTACCGGTGTGGGGAGATGGGACATATCTCCTGGCAGTGTGGGAAACCAGCCGATGAACCTATGCCCACTGCGGAGTCCTCCAGCTCAGCACCCACACACCGTTTTGCCTCGCTCTTGGGAGTCGTAGATGGCGGCCCAGATCGACCCCCCCACCTGCCCGGTAACTGTGAATCACCATGATGTGGAGGCCTTACTGGATTCTGGTAGCCGGGCCACCCTGGTGCGTAAGGATTTGGTGGGCCCAACGTGTCTGACCCCCGGGGAAAGTCCTCCCAGTTTCCTGTGTCCATGGGGACACCAGAGAATACCCCATTACTGAACTTACAATGACCAGCACACGGGGAACCATACACACGACGGCGGGGGTGGTTGATTCCCTCCCCGTCCCTGTCCTAATTGGACGAGACTGCCCAGCCTTTTACCCACTCTGGAGAGAGTCTCAGGAGAGGATAACCCGAGTACCTCGGAAACGGAGAGGCAAGACTCATCCTGGGAAGGCTCCGGTGCAATCCTCCGAGTTACTCACTCCCGCCCGGGCTCTGATAGGGATGGCAGGTGCCCAGACCGACACAGAGACGGAGCTACAGAATCTGGACAAAGAACTGTCTGGTCTGAAGGGGACCGCTGAGAGGTATCGTTTGTTAAAGCAACAGTTAGACATGAAGACAGAAGAGTTAGATATCCTCCAGGCTAAACTCCAACAGAGCTCCTTCCCTAAGCAACAGGAGGAGCTGGAGAGGCTGCGCAGGACCATCGAGGAGTGTGAGGAGACCCTGCGCAGTAGTAAGGAGGTCCAGAAGAAGGCAGAGGAGAAGTACAAGGTGTTGGAGAACAAGATGAAGAATGCGGAGGCAGAGAGAGAGAAGGAACTGAAAGCTGCTCAACAGAAGCTAAACTCTGCTAAAACCAAGGCTGATGCGTTCAGTAAGAAACTCAAGGAGAGACAACAGGAGGCTGAGTCCCTGGTCCTAGAGTTGGAGGAGTTGAAGAGAGAGCAGTCTGGCAAGCACCACGGCAATGCGGACGCCCTCTCCCGGCGTGATGCCTTCTTCGCTGCCTTTACCCCGACGAGGACGTCGGTCCCGAGGAGGGGGATGTGTGATGTCACGAGAGGCTGTGTCCTGGAGGGACGTTACATCCCCCTGAGGTGGCTGCAAACCCAGACAGCTATGGCTCCATCTGCTGGTATGGTCGGGAACCCCACCCCTCTATGGCCAATCTTCCCACGCAGCTGAAACAAATGAGGAGCTGATGAGCTGAAGGTTTGTTGAAGGGAAGAGACACGGTCTCCAAGCTGGGCTCTCTGGAGGACAAGAGTGCTGCACGTCCACTTCCATGAGGAATATAAGGATTTGGAGATACTTACCTTTGGGAAATACTCACCTTTGGATATATGCACCTGTGGAAATACGTGTGGGACATTTGGAAGGACGTTTTGCTGGGTTGGCCACTAGCTGCAACGTGGAATACAGTAAGACTGGGGAAAAGTTATTTGAGCGAGGGAGAGTTATGATTTTGGATGTGGAAGAGACATCCCTGAACTGTTAACCCTTAAAGAGCCACCAGAGAACAGAATTGTGTTATACTTTCGTTAGTTTCCCAAGACCTTTAATAAAATCCTTGTTTTGTTTGAACCTTGTCTCCTTGCACTACTTGAGCAATCCCGCTGAAAGCTGTGTAGCCTCTCGTGACGTCACAATAGAAAGTCACACCCTGACTCAACAAATAAGAGTCCCCAGAGTCAGGGCGTGACACCCTGCAACACAGATAAGGTGTACGTAAACATTTTACCACAAGGTCCAACTAAAATCCAAACAACCTTTTCTCCATTGTCTTTGTAGTTCAAATGTAATGCACTGTTTTTGAGTACATCATTGTTGGTTGTACTAGTAGACACATCAAACACAATATATATTATCTATAACAGTCTATGAATTATGAAAAAGCCATTGGTAGCCTCGGATGACAGAGTTGAGGATTCTAGGTGAGACGGTTGAGCAGTTGGCAACTAGTCATAGCAGGAGGCTAGTCGTCACAAGTGACATAGCCTTCCTGAACACTAAAGTGCTGTGGTTAGGGTTAGGTCAGAGACAGAAGAGGAAGCGAGACACACCACTCACTGTTTTTTCTGGTTCAATGAAAGTCAATGAACTAAGTAGACCACACCCAGCTGCTATTGCATTGTTGTCTATGGGAGACACAGCCAGTTAAACGCCCACAACAGTAGAAATCCACTTTTTCGAGCTGAAAGATGATGGCCAGAGCTAACCCATGATGTTGCACAATGACTTAAGTCAATAAGTCATTGTTTTAGTCAAAGTATGATATATTTGGGCTTGACGTGACAAATCCGAACTGCGGTGTCTTTTCCTATGATATATAAATTAATTTCAGCCTACGTTTCGGTCCTATTTGAATGTTACCACCCACCAGCATAGCATTGTTTATTAATCAGAAACAGCTGCAAAGTTATTTCTCATCGTGACTGAAATTAACCAAACAGCCTTGTGTCCACTTGGCCACCTGAGCCATGGAGCAAATAAAAATAGGGGTACAAACGTATGTTTTTGCGGCGCCACTTTATAATAATTTGTCAATTTTCACTTATTTTTTTAGCTAGTCTATAATAAAGATATATATCTGACCATTTTATCAATGGTATAATTGGTGATATGATAGCATTTTGCAAACCCGCTCCCCCCGTCGCCCCAAGATGAATGGTTTTGACCACTAAAGTTTTGCTTCACTACAAGCTCAACTGCTTTGATTGGTGTAACATTAGCTAAAACCATAAAATGTCTATCAATAATAAAAAGTCACCCACAGGGGCTGTTCCTCCACCCAGATACTGTTGATCTAACCTTGGTAAAGAAAAGGAAAGATTGGTCAGAAGTCAGTGATATAGGGAAACTGGTTGACAATTACATTGGTAAAAGTTTATATGCTTTTTTACAGATGGATCCAAGGACCCAGATAGTGGGCACAGGCGCAACTTTCACTGGGGACGGGGGGGACATGTCTGAAATTGCATTTTTGTCCCCCCCAGTTTTATCATTGGAATGTAATATAAAACGAGGCGATGGTGTGCTTTAGGACCATGTGGATGCCTCCGAGCGGTCGGGTAGGCTGTTTGGAGTGTTTATCCGACTGGATAAAAATGAAATATATACAGTGGGGAAAAAAAGTATTTAGTCAGCCACCAATTGTGCAAGTTCGCCCACTTAAAAAGATGAGAGAGGCCTGTAATTTTCATCATAGGTACACGTCAACTATGACAGACAAATTGAGAAAAAATATCCAGAAAATCACATTGTAGGATTTTTAATGAATTTATTTGCAAATTATGGTGGAAAATAAGTATTTGGTCACCTACAAACAAGCAAGATTTCTGGCTCTCACAGACCTGTAACTTCTTCTTTAAGAGGCTCCTCTGTCCTCCACTCGTTACCTGTATTAATGGCACCTGTTTGAACTTGTTATCAGTATAAAAGACACCTGTCCACAACCTCAAACAGTCACACTCCAAACTCCACTATGGCCAAGACCAAAGAGCTGTCAAAGGAAACCAGAAACAAAATTGTAGACCTGCACCAGGCTGGGAAGACTGAATCTGCAATAGGTAAGCAGCTTGGTTTGAAGAAATCAACTGTGGGAGCAATTATTAGGAAATGCAAGACATACAAGACCACTGATAATCTCCCTCGATCTGGGTCTCCACGCAAGATTTCACCCTGTGGGGTCAAAATGATCACAAGAACGGTGAGCAAAAATCCCAGAACCACACGGGGGGACCTAGTGAATGACCTGCAGAGAGCTGGGACCAAAGTAACAAAGCCTACCATCAGTAACACACTACGCCGCCAGGGACTCAAATCCTGCAGTGCCAGACGTGTCCCCCTGCTTAAGCCAGTACATGTCCAGGCCCGTCTGAAGTTTGCTAGAGTGCATTTGGATGATCCAGAAGAGGATTGGGAGAATGTCATATGGTCAGATGAAACCAAAATAGAACTTTTTGGTAAAAACTCAACTCGTCGTGTTTGGAGGACAAAGAATGCTGAGTTGCATCCAACGAACACCATACCTACTGTGAAACATGGGGGTGGAAACATCATGCTTTGGGGCTGTTTTTCTGCAAAGGGACCAGGACGACTGATCCGTGTAAAGGAAAGAATGAATGGGGCCATGTATCGTGAGATTTTGAGTGAAAACCTCCTCCCATTAGCAAGGGCATTGAAGATGAAACGTGGCTGGGTCTTTCAGCATGACAATGATCCCAAACACACCGCCCGGGTAACGAAGGAGTGGCTTCGTAAGAAGCATTTCAAGGTCCTGGAGTGGCCTAGCCAGTCTCCAGATCTCAACCCCATAGAAAATCTTTGGAGGGAGTTGAAAGTCCGTGTTGCCCAGCGACAGACCCAAAACATCACTGCTCTAGAGGAGATCTGCATGGAGGAATGGGCCAAAATACCAGCAACAGTGTGTGAAAACCTTGTGAAGACTTACAGAAAACGTTTGACCTGTGTCAATGCCAACAAAGGGTATATAACAAAGTATTGAGAAACTTTTGTTATTGACCAAATACTAATTTTCCACCATCATTTGCAAATAAATTCATTAAAAATCCTACAATGTGATTTTCTGGATTTTTTTTCCTCATTTTGTCTGTCATAGTTGACGTGTACCTATGATGAAAATTACAGGCCTCTCTCATCTTTTTAAGTGGGAGAACTTGCACAATTGGTGGCTGACTAAATACTTTTTTCCCCCACTGTATATATATATAATATGACCCCCCCACTTCTAAAACCAAAGTTGCGCCCCTGTGTAGAAGACTAACAGATAAACTGTCAGTATACACAGTTGAAATGTTGGCGATAATAGTTGCCCTCCAGGCGTGGAGCACCTACAACCTGTTAGAATTATATTATGCTCAGATTCTCTGTCTGCATTGAATAGTTTATCATCTGGTATAATAGGAGTGACCTACTATCGGAGGTATTGATGTTATTATGGAGAATTGAGAGAATGGGTGTAGTAGTGAGATTCTGCTGAGTCCCAGCACATTCTGGTGTGGAAGGGAATTAAGTTGTAGACCAGTTAGCTAAAAGAGCTTTGAAATAAGTTATAATTGATATTAATGTTCCACTGGGTAGAGGTGAGGCCACATGTCAGATCAGAGCCATTTTGATAGATGTGTGACAGAAGAGATGGGAGGGACTCTGAGCCCAAGGGCTGGAATTTATATGCCCTCCAAAGAAAGGCAGGTGGACCAAGATTCAAAGGTCAGATTAGGAAGGAAGAGGTGGTGTTTGCTCGATTGTCATTACATCTGGTTGGCAAGCATGTGAATGGTTTGGCCTCCCGAGTGGCGCAGTGGTCTAAGGCAGTGCTAGCTGTGCCACCATCGCGCACTAGCGACTCCTGTGGCGGGCCGGGTGCACGCTGACTCGGTCGCCAGGTGTACGGTGTTTCCTCCGACACGTTGGTATGACTGGCATCCGGGTTAAGAGGGCACTGTGTCAAGAAGCAGTGCGGCTCGGTTGGGTTGTGTTTCGGAACCTGCACGACTCTCGATCTTCGCCTCTCCGGTGTCCGTACAGGAGTTGCAGCGATGGGACAAGACTGTAACTATACCACGAAAATTGGGGAGAAAAAGGGGGTAAAATACCACAAAAAACAACAACATGTGAATGGTTTGTGTCTGGAGTGTATATTCGATGAAATGGTGGAGCATGTGTTGTTGTAAGTGTGTTGAAGAGAGGGAAAGATTGAAGTGTAGGGTCATTGAGGTTGGAAGGGATTTTGGGGATGGGGGAGGGTCTATTAGAAGTTATTAGGGTTATTTGTTATTTTCTCAGAAGTACTGAGTTGGGTAGGAGGATTTAGAAATGTTGTAAACTGTGATTGGCCACACACTCCAGCACAGAAGGTGGCAGCAAGCACCTTTAACGCTGGTTTGTGGACCGCCATTATATCATAGAAGAAGAAGATGCACACATGACTGTAAGTCGCTTTGGATAAAAGCGTCTGCTAAATGGCATATTATATTATTATAACAGTACCACAGAGGGCAGCACAAGACCGTGCTATTGGCACTGGCACCCATTCACAGCAGGGAGCGAGGCTCATTCAAGCACTCAGCAGCACAAGAAGCACTTTGTTGGGGGGGTTGCAAGAGAGAGGGAGTGGAGGGATCAGCCTGGTCTCATAGACTAGACATAACATAGTAAAATTAAATCCGGGACATCGAAATTAGTATAATATGTTACGTTTGTTATGGTTACGTAAGACAGAAGGTTACTTAAGGCTAAAACGAAAGTAGGGTGGTTGGTCGGGGTGGATGGGTTTGCATATAGCAACCCAAAGGTTGTGTGCTTGAATCTCGTCACGGACAACTTTGCAACTATTACTACTTTTTAGCTACTTTGCAATTGCTACCATTCTGGTGTGTCTTTTGCATAAATATTTGTGTAATTGTCCCGCAGCAAAATAAAACCCTATGACAGGGTTAAGTTTTCAGAAGACTGAGGTGGGTTTTTATCTAACTTTTTAGCTGGGCTTTGCTCCTGTCATATTTATTTTGATCCTAACAAACTCCCCAGTCCCTGCCGGTGACAAGTATATCCATAACATGATGCTGCCACCACAATACTTGAAAACAACATTGTATTCACTCCATATTACTGGCCTGTATGACAAAGTGCAAAAAAAGTTTAAAAATCCACTGCAAATTATCCATTCTGTTTTGCAACAAGGCTGTTAAGTAATACTGCAAGACAACACTTTTTGGCCTAAATTAAAAACTACAGAGTTGGGTCAAATCCAGTACAACACAACAGAGTGAAACCCTCTCTATTTTCAAGTTTTGTGGAGGCAACATCATGTTATGGATATGCTTGTCATTGCCAGGGACTTGTCACAATCGAAACTGTAATTTAGGGGTGGAGACATATCCAATTATGAAAATGTTCTATAATCTAATTTAATCCTTTTTAGATTACATTTTAAGGCAGCAAAATGTTTTAAAAAAGTCAAGGGGGTGTAGACTTTTATAGGCACCATTCGAAATGTAACATGCAGTATACTGGAGTGTCCCGGATCTACGTTTACTATGTTACGTCTACCCCTGAGGTTGGAGGGATGTAGAACTACTGTAGCTGAAGAGGGGGAGAGAAAGAGAGATTCAAAAGACAGTACACTTGCAAGGCTTCCAAGAAGATCCAGCAGGACAAGGAGAGAGGAGATAAGGAAGGGATAGCATGGTCCATTCGGGTCGGATGGAACAAAATAAGTGACCGCAAAGGGCGATGTGGGTCTAGGGAACCTGGCAGGGATTTCACACAAGACCGCTGTTGAGTAGGGAAAGAGCGGCCGACATCTAGTTGATGCATGCGGGGTCAGTGATGCACCAAGACGAGTGTGGTGGATTCCAGCAACCCGCCGCTGCAGAGAGCGAAGCCCGTTCCCGCTAGCTTACCGCCGGCCGAGATGGCGCATGGATAGCGGATCCCTTAATGCTGCAAAACATAACCAAGGATTTATAACAAAACCGGCAGTTTGGGAGCTAAACCAAGGCATTCGATGCTTGCACTACCGGAAATAATAAAAACGCGCATTTCCATTGAAACTCCGAGCCTTTTGGATGAGAAAGGATGCCGTCTCCACTCCCGAAATAGAACCTTTCACACATAGCTAACGGAGAGGGCCAGCTTGCGTATTTTTCACCATACTAGATTTGTTTGAATAGGCGGGTTGTGATTCGTGAACCACAAGCTGTAACAATGTTGGTGAGATGCCACCGGAGCAAGCTGTCGGTGTGGGCCGTTCTGTGTGTGCTCGTGCTGTGCTGGCTCTACATTTTCCCAGTGTACAGACCCCGGAGCGACAAGGAAATAGTTGATGAAGTGCTGCGGCAGGGACAAGTATGGCAGAGGAACCAGACGGACATCGATCTGTTCAGGTGGGCTTTCACTCATCTCACAACATTAGGCCTATGCGATTTGGCCTGCATAAATAATGAATAGCAATATGAATATTCTGCGATATAGAAAAACATTATTACATGATTGTGTCCATGTAGCCTATCATCTCCTACAGTTTATTTACGTACATAACAGGACAATACTTAGGCTAATAATAATAATAATAATAATAATAATAATAATAATCATGTTTATTAAATGGTAAAAGAGGAATGCAAATGGAGAAAAAAAATCAATCACTATTAAGCTGAATCTCCAGGGCACAACAGTTACAGTATGGTAGGCCTATTTGTTGTATCTAGTCGCACTCATGAGAATAGGACAGGAGTCGTAGGCTATAATGCACTGAGGAAAAGCAGATTAGGGAAATGCGCAGAACGTGACACCTGCACGGAAAAGCGCAGAGACGCGTTTTTATGATGGTGCGAAGAGTGAATTAGAATAATTGAATAGGATCTCTATGATTTCGCACGTTTGGAGTTGAAAAGGTTACCTCGCCACCGAAGCTGTGTGTGTCCATGGAAAAACAGAAATGCAAGTGTATTGGTGGTGCTGAATCTAGGACAAGGCAACCACCAACAACCAGCCTTTCGCCATTTACCATTGACCATTTCCACACTTGCTTCAAATTCGCCCATTGACAGTTGGATTGAATATGATATTTTTATCAGATCTGCGCCGCCTCCTAATTGATTCCAAATGCATTTACACTACTCAGGCTTCCCCATAGTAGGCCTACTGTCGATGCAGACAGGATGTATGAACCATGTATGAATGTGTCATTGTGTGAAAATAGCATGCATGACACTTGGACACAGTGTATCAATTGAGACAGTTGTCTCTTGATCTGAGTTATAGTTGATGGTGCGGACTCTGCAATGAGTGTTTATTTCATCAATAGAGAATGCTCAAATGACATGTGGCCCAGAGTCCCAGACTGGTAACTATAATTCAGATAAAGAGACTGTCTCAATTTATACACTGTGTCTGAGATTCACCCATGCTATACACACAATGACAAATTCTCTTCTTATTCTGACTGTCTATTTATAGCTCAGGGGTAAAGGTTTTCCATATTTACCACAGATCTAGGATCAGCTTACCCTCCCCAAATCCTAACCTCACGCATAAGTGATGACACCCTAAACTGACATTAGATGTTAGTGTCGAGACACAACGTCATCCTACTCCCTCTCTCGTTACAGGAAGCTGCTTTCAGAATGCTGTGACCCGAGGAGGATGTTTGCGGTGACCAAGCAGAATTCACCTATGGGGAAGGTCCTGTGGTACGATGGAGAGTTCTACCACTCACACACGGTCAACAATGAGACCTACTCTCTCTTTGTGCAGGTAGGCCTCTACTCTGGTCATGGAGGCCAGCAGTGTACTGGCTTTTGTTCCAGCCCAACTCTAACACACCTAAACACACAACAATATATTTGTGTGTGTGTGTGTGTGTGTGTGTGTGTGTGTGTGTTTGTTTGTTTGTTTGTATGTGTTTGTGTGTGTGACCACACTTGCATGGTCAATGATGGTAGTGTAGAGAATTTTGGGGGTTGTCCATGTGTGGTATTGAACTCCAAACCCCCTGACGCCAAGGAAAACACACCAACCACAGTCTGTGCTAAGGGTAAACTTGCTTCACAATGACGAGCCATGAATATATGTAACAAATATATCTCACCAGCTTCCCTTTCACCCACGATCAACTGTGATAGCCCCACGCTATCACATTTTTCACACCGTCTCAATGATAAGAACATCATTAACATCTCACTAAAACAGTAACTGAACAATATACACTTTGAACTGAGAAATGAGTTTAACCTTTGCCACATACACTGTAAAACCATAAAACATATGACACGGTTATAAACTAAATGTCAGTGTTTAAAACTTAACCATAAGGCATTTAGATTTGCCAATAAATGTTCTCATCTTAAACACAGGCATTTAGAATGCAAGAATAAACATGACAGTCAGCTTTTTCCAGTCTGTTTCCAACCAGGAGAACACCTACAGTGGGGAAAAAAAGTATTTAGTCAGCCACCAATTGTGCAAGTTCTCCCACTTAAAAAGATGAGAGAGGCCTGTAATTTTCATCATAGGTAACACGTCAACTATGACAGACAAAATGAGAAAAGAAAATGCAGAAAATCACATTGTAGGATTTTTTATGAATTTATTTGCAAATTATGGTGGAAAATAAGTATTTGGTCAATAACAAAAGTTTCTCAATACTTTGTTATATACCCTTTGTTGGCAATGACACAGGTCAAACGTTTTCTGTAAGTCTTCACAAGGTTTTCACACACTGTTGCTGGTATTTTGGCCCATTCCTCCATGCAGATCTCCTCTAGAGCAGTGATGTTTTAGGGCTGTCGCTGGGCAACACGGACTTTCAACTCCCTCCAAAGATGTTCTATGGGGTTGAGATCTGGAGACTGGCATGGCCACTCCAGGACATTGAAATGCTTCTTACGAAGCCACTCCTTCGTTGCCCGTGCGGTGTGTTTGGGATCATTGTCATGCTGAAAGACCCAGCCACGTTTCATCTTCAATGCCCTTGCTGATGGAAGGAGGTTTTCACTCAAAATCTCACGATACATGGCCCCATTCATTCTTTCCTTTACACGGATCAGTCGTCCTGGTCCCTTTGCAGAAAAACAGCCCCAAAGCATGATGTTTCCACCCCCATGCTTCACAGTAGGTATGGTGTTCTTTGGATGCAACTCAGCATTCTTTGTCCTCCAAACACGACGAGTTGAGTTTTTACCAAAAAGTTATATTTTGGTTTCATCTGACCATATGACATTCTCCCAATCCTCTTCTGGATCATCCAAATGCACTCTAGCAAACTTCAGACGGGCCTGGACATGTACTGGCTTAAGCAGGGGGACACGTCTGGCACTGCAGGATTTGAGTCCCTGGCGGTGTAGTGTGTTACTGATGGTAGGCTTTGTTACTTTGGTCCCAGCTCTCTGCAGGTCATTCACTAGGTCCCCCTGTGTGGTTCTGGGATTTTTGCTCACCGTTCTTGTGATCATTTTGACCCCACGGGGTGAGATCTTGCGTGGAGCCCCAGATCGAGGGAGATTATCAGTGGTCTTGTATGTCTTCCATTTCCTAATAATTGCTCCCACAGTTGATTTCTTCAAACCAAGCTGCTTACCTATTGCAGATTCAGTGTTCCCAGCCTGGTGCAGGTCTACAATTTTGTTTCTGGTGTCCTTTGACAGCTCTTTGGTCTTGGCCATAGTGGAGTTTGGAGTGTGACTGTTTGAGGTTGTGGACAGGTGTCTTTTATACTGTTAACAAGTTCAAACAGGTGCCATTAATACAGGTAACGAGTGGAGGACAGAGGAGCTGTGAGAGCCAGAAATCTTGCTTGTTTGTAGGTGACCAAATACTTATTTTCCACCATAATTTGCAAATAAATTCATTAAAAATCCTACAATGTGATTTTCTGGATTTTTTTTCTCAATTTGTCTGTCATAGTTGACGTGTACCTATGATGAAAATTACAGGCCTCTCTCATCTTTTTAAGTGGGAGAACTTGCACAATTGGTGGCTGACTAAATACTTTTTTTCCCCACTGTATATCTCCTTAGTGTTCAGATTTGAACCACTAGCGTTTACTTTCCCATAGGCCTGTTTAGAGTGCATCTAGTCATTAGAAATGTATGTGACTTTCAATGCCTTTTATTCAGATCAGTGTTAGGAATGTCTGTCACCTTACCTATATTTCAGCACAACTGAAAAGTGCCCGGTTTCCCGATAGCGATGGCTTACGAGTGTTTTAACGATGCATCTTTCCTACAACGGCCAAAGATGTAACATGCATTTCCTAAAACACCACTCAGGGAGAACGGTCGCTAAGTGCGTCGTTGGAGCATGTGTCGATCGATACTGATAAGATCGAAATAAAGGGAGCGCTGCTCTTGGATCATCTTTCTCCATTCAAATCTTTCCTTAACATTATAATTTTTTCACAATACTAATGACAGATCAGCACCTACAGAGATATTACCACCTATGGCAAATATTGAGGCGGCTTATTTGAATGCTTACCAATAACCCAACTAGGCCATAACTAAAGGCTGAGGATAACTAGGCCATTACTAAAGCCTGAGGATAACTAGGCCATAACTAAAGCCTGAGGATAACTAGGCCATTACTAAAGCCTGAGGATAACTAGGCCATAACTAAAGACTGGGGATAACTAGGCCATAACTAAAGGCTGTGGATAACTAGGCCATAACTAAAGCCTGAGGATAACTAGACCATAACTAAAGCCTGAGGATAACTAGACCATTACTAAAGGCTGTGGATAACTAGGCCATAACTAAAGACTGAGGATAACTAGACCATAACTAAAGCCTGAGGATAACTAGACCATAACTAAAGCCTGAGGATAACTAGACCATAACTAAAGGCTGTGGATAACTAGGCCATAACTAAAGGCTGTGGATAACTAGACCATAACTAAAGCCTGAGGATAACTAGACCATAACTAAAGCCTGAGGATAACTAGACCATAACTAAAGCCTGAGGATAACTAGACCATAACTAAAGCCTGAGGATAACTAGACCATAACTAAAGCCTGAGGATAACTAGACCATAACTAAAGCCTGAGGATAACTAGACCATAACTAAAGCCTGAGGATAACTAGACCATAACTAAAGCCTGAGGATAACTAGACCATAACTAAAGCCTGAGGATAACTAGACCATTACTAAAGGCCTTATGACATGTATAGTAAGTGGTCATAAAGGGTTTACTTTTAATTATTATTTATTTATATATTAGGATCCCCTATTATTATTTCTTGTATTTTATTTATTTATTAGGACTTTTTAATTGGGTATCCTAATAAAAAATAAAAAATAATTAAAAGTTAACCCTTTATGACCACATACCATACGCTTCAGAAGGCCTTTAGTTATGGCCTAGTTATCCTCCACATTGTGATCTGAGAATCCTGCCTCATGGGCCACATCAGACCTGCAAGTCACAATAAATAAATAAAATGAATAACTCTACCTGGGGTCCAAACAAAACACACCAAATAAAATGCCAAATATAATAACATAATATACACATACTACATAATACCACATAATACTACATAATCTCCTGTTTCTGCCTCACGCTTCAGAAACAGGAGATGGCACCTGCCCTATAAGCCGTTCCTACATAATACAATACATAATACAATACAAAATATATCAAAATCTCTGTCTCTTCACAGTCCCTGTTGTGCCGTAAAGTGTTCTTTTATCTGGTTTTTTAATCTGGTTTTATTGCTAGCTTGAGTTACCTGGGGTGGCAGGGAGTTCTATGTATTCATGGATCTATTTAATACTGTATTTCCCAGCCTCTGTACTGGACATGGGGACTGTGAAGAGACCTCTGATTGCATGTCTTGTGTGGTACCATTGAGTGTCCGAACTGTGTGACAACTGCTTGAACAGACAGTTCGGTACCTTCAACACATCAACATCTTGCACAAAGACCAATAGTGATGCAGTCAATCTCTCCTCAACTTTGAGCCAGGAGAGATTGACATGCATGATACTGACATTCGCTCTCCGTGTACATCTAAGTGCAATACGTGCTGCTCTGTTCTGGACCAACTGCAATGTACTTACGTCCCTCTTCGCCGCACATGACCACAGAACTGGGCAGTAGTCCCCGCAGGAGGCCTTTTGCCTCATGGGAGGCCATCATTGTAAATAAGAATTTGTTCTTATTTGACTTGCCTAGTTAAATAAAGGTTCAATTAAAATAAATAAAAAGTAGTCCAGGTGCGACAAAACTAGGGCTTGTAGGACCTGTCTGGGTGACTGAGATATCAAGAAAGCAAAGCAACGTCTTATCATGGACAGACCTATTCTCATTTTAGCATTCGGAAAGTATTAAGACCCCTTGACTTTTTCCACATGTTGTTACGTTACAGCCTTATTTTTAAAAAAAAATGTCCCTCATCAATCTACAAACAATACCCCATAATGACAAAGCAAAAACAGGTTTTTCGAAATTTTAGCAAATTGATTAAATAAAAAAAACGGAAATATTTACATTTACATAAGTATTCAGACCCTTTACTCAGTACTTTGTTGAAGCACCTTTGGCAGCGATTACAGCCTCAAGTCTTCTTGGGTATGATGCTACAAGCTTGGCACACCTGTATTTGGGGAGTTTCTCCCATTCTTCTCTGCAGATCCTCTCAAGCTCTGTCAGGTTGGATGGGGAGTGTCCCTGCACAGCTATTTTCAGGTCTCTCCAGAGATGTTAGATCGGGTTCAAGTCCAGGCTCTGGCTGGGCCACTCAAGCATATTCAGAGACTTGTCCCGAAGCCACTCCTGCGTTGTCTTGGCTGTGTGCTTAGGGTTGTTGTCCTATTAGAAGGTGAACCTTCACCCCAGTCTGAGGTCCTGAGCGCTCTGGAGCAGGTTTTCATCAAGGATCTCTCTGTACTTTGCTCCGTTCATCTTTCCCTTGATCCTGACTAGTCTCCCAGTCCCTGCCGCTGAAAAACATCCCCACAGCATGATGCTACCACCACCATGCTTAACTGTAGGGATGGTGCCAGGTTTCCTCCAGACGTGACGCTTGGCATTCAGGCCAAAGAGTTCAATCTTTGTTTCATCAGACCAGAGAATCTTGTTTCTCATGGTCTGAGAATCTTTAGGTGCCTTTTGGCAAACTCCAAGCGGGCTGTCATGTGCCTTTTACTGAGGAGTGGCTTCCGTCTGGCCACCCTACCATAAAGGCCTGATTGGTGGAGTGCTGCAGAGATGGTTGTCCTTCTGGAAGGTTCTCCTATCTCCACAGATGAACTCTGGAGCTATGTCAGAGTGACCATCGGGTTCTTGGTCTCCTCCCTGACCAAGGCCCTTCTCCCCCAATTGCTCAGTTTGGCCAGGCGGCCAGCTCTATTCTTGGTAGTTCCAATCTTCTCCCATTTAAGAATGATGGAGGCCACTGTGTTCTTGGGGACCTTCAATGCTGCAGACATTTTTTGGTACAATTCCCCAGATCTGTGCCTCGACACAATCCTGTCTCGGAGCTCTACGGACAATTCCTTCGACAATCATGGCTTTGTTTTTGCTCTGACATGCACTGTCAACTGTGGGACCTTATATAGACAGGTGTGTGCCTTTCCAAATTATGTCCAATCAATTGAATTTACCAAAGGTGGATTCCAATCAAGTTGTAGAAACATCTCAAGGATGATCAATGGAAACAGGATGCACCTGAGCTCAATTTCAAGTCTCATAGCAAAGGGTTGAATACTTATGTAAATAAGGTATTTATGTTTTTTTATTTTAATACATTTGCAAAAATGTCTAAAATCCAGTTTTTGCTTTGTCATTATGGGGTATTGTGTGTAGATTTTAGGATTTTTATTTATTTAATCAATTTTAGAATAAGGCTGTAAAGTAACAAAATGTGGAAAAAGTCAAGGGGTCTGAATACTTTCCGAATGCACTGTAAATGCTTTGACCATGACAGCTTGCCTTCTAGGGTTACACCCAGCAGTTTAGTCTCTTCAACTTGCTCACGTCCTACAGTATTTGAGATATTTAGCACCAGCCTATCGCTAGTTACCCATTCTAAAACTGACTGGAGCTCTATGTTAAGGGTGTCAGTTAATTATTTTACTGTCGTAGCTGACGTGTATACTGTTGAGTCGTCAGCGTACATAGACACACAGGCTTTATTCAAGGTCATCAACCTTGTGTAACAGTAAACCACCCATCACATCAAGGGAGAATGTCAATAGTCTAAAGTGGTTTCCTCTCCTTATCTCCTCTCCTTCAATCTGCACTGGTCTGAAAGGACTCGAGAGGTGAAAATCTGTTTAGTTGAAGGAGAGGAGACACGGTAGAGGAATCTATTTTAGATGATTGCGATAGCCCCTAAATGACCCAGAAGGGTATAGGGAACTTAAAGATGCGTCATCCACTCAGAGACTACAGTAGGGAATAGATGGGAAATGATTTGTCATAGGTCACTAGCCCCGGGGAACATGTGAATATGACACCCTGAATGCAAGCTGTGGGATTTGAGATGGATCCCACTTTATCATGAAAGAGGGAACATAAAGGAGGACATAACAACCTCATCGGAGATCGGATCAGATAGCCAGAGATATTCAGTCCTCATAATGTGGGGAAAAACACAGATGGCTTGTCAAATTGTGGGACTCATCAGATATATCCATTCAGCTGTATAGGCCTACATGTTGTCTGCCAGGTGGTGTGTGTGTGTGTGTGTGTGAGTGTGTGTGTGTGTGTGTGTGTGGGTGCACGTGTGTGTTCTAAACAGAACATTGAAAGTAATAATGAAAGAAATGTTGGACCCTTTCTCTTTCATTCCATCTCTCTGGTTATTAACAACAGACCATCCTTTGTTACTCAGAGCAGAACATGCAGTATTTATCTGGTTACTACATCTGGCCAATTCCGCAAACTCTTGGCTTCAGTTGAAATCAGTAGGGCTTCAGTTGCAGGTGTTAATGGTTTAAAGAAGAGATGGAAATATCTACTGTGAGTCCCAGCCCCCCAGGACCATTGATGCGTGGCCTGGTAGCTCATTACTACCTAGCCCTGAGAAAACACTAGTGTGAGAAGACAACTGCTGTTGTTATTCTAGGTAGGGACAGTGTGTGTTTCTTTGTGTGTGTGTATCTGTAGAGGGGGGTTTAGGTGTGTGTGTGTGTGTAGGTTAAGGTGAGTGTCTGGATGTGTATGTGGCGTGCGTCGTGTGTGATTGTATGTGTGTGCGCTGTATTTTGAGTGGGAGAAGATGAGGAGGAATAGGGGAAAAAATGCCACTTCAGAGAGGGAGAGAGAGAGAAACGGCAGCATTTTAGCTACATAACCAAAAACACATTACCAGAAAAACAACAATCTACAGCCTAAGATATTCATTCATTACATATATACATACTGTACATTCATGTGATTCAATGCTACACTCTTCAGCAGTCCCCGTAGGATAACCCTTTTGGGTTCCATGTAGAACCGTCTGTGAAAAGGGTTCTACAGTGAGGGAAAAATGTATTTGATCCCCTGCTGATTTTGTACGTTTGCCCACTGACAAAGAAATGATCAGTCTATAATTTTAATGGTAGGTTTATTTGAACAGTGAGAGACAGAATAACAACAACAAAAATCCAGAAAAACGCATGTCAAAAATGTTATAAATTGATTTAGTACTTGGTGGCAAAACCCTTGTTGGCAATCACAGAGGTCAGACATTTCTTGTAGTTGGCCACCAGGTTTGCACACATCTCAGGAGGGATTTTGTCCCACTCCTCTTTGCAGATCTTCTCCAAGTCATTAAGGTTTCGAGGCTGACGTTTGGCAACTCTACCTTCAGCTCCCTCCACAGATTTTCTATGAGATTAAGGTCTGGAGACTGGCTAGGCCACTCCAGGACCTTAATGTGCTTCTTCTTGAGCCACTCTTTTGTTGCCTTGGCCGTGTGTTTTGGGTCATTGTCATGCTGGAATACCCATCCACGACCCATTTTCAATGCCCTGGCTGAGGGAAGGAGGTTCTCACCCAAGATTTGATGGTACATGGCCCCGTCCATCGTCCCTTTGATGCGGTGAAGTTGTCCTGTCCCCTTAGCAGAAAAACACCCCCAAAGTATAATGTTTCCACCTCCATGTTTGACGGTGGGGATGGTGTTCTTGGGGTCATAGGCAGCATTCCTCCTCTTCCAAACACGGCGAGTTGAGTTGATGCCAAAGAGCTCAATTTTGGTCTCATCTGACCACAACACTTTCACCCAGTTCTCCTCTGAATCATTCAGATGTTCATTGGCAAACTTCAGACGGGCATGTATATGTGCTTTCTTGAGCAGGGGGACCTTGCGGGCGCTGCAGGATTTCAGTCCTTCATGGCGTAGTGTGTTACCAATTGTTTTCTTGGTGACTATGGTCCCAGCTGCCTTGAGATCATTGACAAGATCCTCCCGTGTAGTTCTGGGCTGATTCCTTACCGTTCTCATGACCATTGCAACTCCACGAGGTGAGATCTTACATGGAGCCCCAGGCCGAGGGAGATTGACAGTTCTTTTGTGTTTCTTCCATTTGCGAATAATCGCACCAACTGTTGTCACCTTCTCACCAAGCTGCTTGGCGATGGTCTTGTAGCCCATTCCAGCCTTGTGTAGGTCTACAATCTTGTCCCTGACATCCTTGGAGAGCTCTTTGGTCTTGGCCATGGTGGAGAGTTTGGAATCTGATTGATTGATTGCTTCTGTGGACAAGTGTCTTTTATACAGGTAACAAGCTGAGATTAGGAGCACTCCCTTTAAGAGTGTGCTCCTAATCTCAGCTCGTTACCTGTATAAAAGACACCTGGGAGCCAGAAATCTTTCTGATTGAGAGGGGGTCAAATACTTATTTCCCTCATTAAAATGCAAATCAATTTATAACATTATTGACATGCGTTTTTTCTGGATTTTTTTGTTGTTATTCTGTCTCTCACTGTTCAAATAAACCTATCATTAAAATTATAGACTGATCATTTCTTTGTCAGTGGGCAAACTTACAAAATCAGCAGGGGATCAAATACTTTTTTCCCTCACTGTACATGGAACCAAAAAGGGTTCTTCAAAGGCTTCTCCTATGGGGACAGACGAATAACCCTTTTAGGTTTTAGATAGCACCTTTTTTTTTCTAAGAGTGTAAAAGAGGCGTGTTAAAACAGTGTATCAGAGATGGGGGAGGTGAAGTGTGTGTGTAATTTGTGCCATAAGCTCATGGTTCGTTAGCTACACATGTCCACAGACAGAAGAGGAGAGGAAGGAGGGAAAAAAAAAAAAATTCTCTCTTTGTCTCCACCCCACACACTCCTGATTGAGCTCTGCTGATTCCCTCGTTTCTCTCTTCCTCCATGGCTACCCACTGGGCACGGACGTCATTTCAACGTCTAGTTTTGATTTACATTTGGTTGAGATGTCAACTAATGTGAATTCAACGTGAAATCAACCAAAAAATTCAGCATGTCATTGGGTTTAGTGGTACGGGGTGCTGGGTCTCTGGTCGTTGTGGGGGAGGGCGGCATGGATTGGGAGGAATGTAAGGGGAGATGGGTGAGAGGGGGACTGATAAGCAACCTTGGTTGCTGGGTGGGATGCAAAGGGGTGGGAGGCATGCTTTCTTCGGGTCGGGGAGGTGGGGAGTGGGGCTAGGCAGGGTGGGAAACATGGTTTCCGGATGAGGAGGTAGGATGTGGGCGGGTGGATGGGGACTGGGGGGGGTGAGTCTGGGTTATCTTTGTATGCATTTCTTTGATTGTTTTTGTATCTGTGACCCCCTCTGAACAATAATAATAATAAGTTGGGTGGGAAAAAAATGAAATGCCTTACGTTGATTACTTTTTGCAAATCCCAAAATGTTTCCACGTTTATTGAACATCATGAGATAAAACATTTTTTGTTGAAATGACGTGGAAACAATGTTGATGCAACCAATTTTTGGCCAGTGGGTATGTTATTCTAACGGTCATGGTAGAGATGTGGCTGCTGCTGCCCTCAGATAGTTCTGGTTTCACACCTCACTGTCCAGATGGAGAGAGACACCTAGCTGAGCCTCACCGCCGTATTACTGAGGCAAATCATATTTTGTTGTGTGTGTGTGTGTGTGTGTGTGTGTGTGTGTGTCTCTGTCTGTCTGTCTGTCTGTCTGTCTGTCTGTCTGTCTGTCTCCCTACTAGTAAAGGTTTCCTTGACACCATCTAATGGACCTGTTTATGACTGAGGCATAGACACTACAGAAAACATCTTAACTTGACGTAGAGAGAGAGAGGGATAGAGAGAGTGTGTGTGTGTTTGTGTCACTGTGCGCGTGTGTGTTTCAACGACCAAGGTCCTGTGAGATCTGTGTGCTGTGTTTGCAGAGCATGTTTGCAGAGCATGTGAGTGAGTGTGTGTCAAGTGTGTGCTTGTGTACCCTATCCTCCCTGGTCCTAACCACTAGTGGCTACCCACCCACATTACACACAAGGACAGCTCTAGACAGTACTGTATAACCACTGCCTGACAAAAATAGAGCCTGAAGCAGGGAAGAGGAGGCACTCACACACTCACTCACACACTAACTCATTCACACTCAAGTAGTCATACTCTATTTGTCTACTTCTTCACTGTGGATTAATTTTATAGACTCAGCCTCTCTGCTTAACAATAATCTCTTGCTCTCTTTCTCACTTTCTCTCTCTTTCACTTTCTCTCCCTCTTCTTCTCTCCCTGTCTCTCTCCCCATCCACAGCCTCTCTCTCTCTCTCTCTCTCTCTCCTCTGTCTCTCTCTCTCTCTCTCTCTCTCTCTCCTCTCTCTCTCTCTCTCTCTCTCTCTATTCTCTCTCTCTCTCTCTCTCTCTTTCGACACGGACACACACACACACTTGGGCCGTCCTGAGTAGGGCTAACTACTACTGATTGCAGGCCTGGGCATAGAGCACCAACCATGCCTGACCAGAACTGGCAGTGCTACCAAGCTCATGGGCACAGCAAAACAGAGCCCTTCTGACCACACAGTGAAGCGTTGGCATCATCTGGCATCGCCTTGCATCGCCTGGCATCGCCGTCCTTTGGAGGAATGTGTCATTCAGGAGCTGATTAATTGAGAAGCTTTGTTAGCTTTGATCACATAGAGAGGCTTCTAGGCTGTGATCTCATTGGTGGTCATTGGTGGTCATCATCCTCAATCTCCTCCTCTCTCATTGGTCTGGTTAAAAATGTAATGTTTTTTAAAGTATAGCCTGGTTTAAAAATACGTTTTGGTCCGTGTGTTGGTCCGTGTGTTGGTCCGTGTGTTGGTCCGTGTGTTGGCCCGTGTTTTTGTCTGGGTTTTTGGCCTGGGTTTTTGTCTGGGTTTTTGGCCTGGGTTTTTGGCCTGGGTTTAGGCGCGTGGTATATCTCCCTTAATTCAACCTACTCTCTTCTCATAATACTTCTCTCAGTGAGATATCATCAATCCACCAAAATATAATTAATGTTTGGATCACATGTGTTACAATGATATGGAGTGATATGTTCCCAGAACTGTGAGCTGGCCATTGTTCTCCTCTAGCTGGCTCAGCCCCTTTCATGGTTCACCAGAAACCCTGGGGGAAACACAGAGCGAGAGAGTGAGAGAGTGAGAGCGAGAGAGAGAGAGAGCGAGAGAGAGAGAAAGAGAGAGAGACGTTAAATTCTGGAGGGGGAGCAGGAAGAGGAGGAGGAGCAGGGGAGGAGGAGGAGGAGGGGGGGGAGGTGGAGGAGGGGGGGGAGGAGGAGGAGGAGTAGGAGGCGGGGGAGGAGGGGGAGGGGGGGAGGAGGAGGGGGTCCAGTCCTCCACTCCAAAGGGAATAATGAGAGCATTTGTTTCTCTCAGGACTCTCTGTTCATTGCTGGCACCGGCTCAAGCAGGGCCCAGACTCACAGCAACAGGCCAATCGAATAGAGAGGATTTGCCTCAAGAGGCACCCATAGACACCCCATTCACTGGCCAACACTGGCCATACTTAGGCCCTTATGGTCGGCCTGTAATGGGGGTTGAAAAGAGAGTACCCAACTAGCCGTCTGGGAACATTCCCAGGACTTTTAGCTCACATTCCTACTACATTCTAAATACGTATTTGATCCAACATTCCGATAAATGTATAAAGTGCATTTAGTTATTTACTTTGCATGCATCCAAATGTAACTTAGCACAAGAGCTGGTCAAAATATTATAGCAATGTAAAATAAGTGAATGTCCTGTAGCAAACCGTGAGCAGACATTTAGTGTTTTATACTTTTTTAGGAAAGTAGTCAACATTTATAACATGCTATAGCCTATTTGTCTTTGTTGCAGGAGGTACATTCCACATGTAATCTACTTAACCATTCAGAGGAAGTGGCATGGCACTGATTTCTGTTGTGTGTTTAGGAGGATTTGGGTCATTGTGACCTGTCATAAGCAGGTCTTCAAATTCAATAAAGGAGTAATTGAGTAAACGTGTGAGAGGATTGTAGTTTAGGATGTATGTCATTTATTGCTAAATGTTGCTATCCACCTGTTGAAATGGAATATGGGCATTTCCATCGAAAAGGACCCATGAGCACCAACATGTGAAGTTCATAGGAGCATATCAAATTGTGTGTCAAATTAAAGCTAAGAGTCTATCTATATTTTTGGGAAATGAAGGCATAGATAAAAAAAATTACCATTTTCCATAAAGAAAATGAGGCATTAGTAAAGGCTTTGATTTCTGGATAAACGTAAGATGGCACCATACTGAATGGCTGCCGTTTTGCGAGCTCCGACCCAACTTTGCTATTTTGTGATTCTTTTGGTGTTTATTTTTACTTTATTTTCACTAAATGTATCCGTTATCATTTCTTAGAACCGACAAGAACTTTTGAACATCAGATCAGCAGTTACTTACCCCAATTTCTGTAATTCTGACCCAATTGTCGGGGTACTCAAGAGGAAATGCCGGCGTTACAGAGGCAAGAGAATCCTGGTGAGAATAAGGTGAAGAGAAAACCGGCCACCTCCATTCCCTCCCTCCATTCTATTGGCCAGTCACTTGATACTAAGATGGATGACCTCTGATCGCGGATTTGCTACCAACGGGACTCTCGTAACTGCAACATTCTCTGCTTTTCTGAAACATGGCTTTTGGACAAGATACGCCCCATGGCTATACAACTCGATGGATTCTCCATTCACCGAGCAGACAGGACAGTAGAATCAGGGAAATCAAGAGGGGGAGGGGTATGCCTCTTCATCAACAACAAATGATGTTCTGACTCGAGTGCAGTGGTATTCTCGACCCATTGTTTACCCGTCTTGGAATACCTGATGGTCAAATGCCAACCCTTCTACCTCTCGACAGAGTTTTCAGCTGTTATCGTGACTGTTGTATACATTCCACCTCAGGACAAGAAATATAACAAGCTGGCACTTAACGAACTGTACGAGGCTATAAACAAGCAGGAAAACTTTCATCCGGAAGCTGCCTTCCTTGTCGCCGGCGATTTTAATTCTGCGTCATTAAGACACGTGACGCCCAACTTCCATCAACATGTCTCCTTTGCCACTAGGGGCGAAAGAGTCCTAGACCACTGTTACCAACAAGCAAGCATACAAGGCCCTCCCTTGTCCACCTTTCGGCAAATAAGATCATGACTCCGTATTCTTGCTTCCTGTTTACAAGTAGAAGCTCAAACAGGAAGTACCCGTGACTCACTCCATTGAGAAATGGTCATCAGAATCAGAGATTATGCTACAAGACTGCTTTGCTAGCGCTGATTGGAATATGTTCCGAGATTCCGCCGATAACATCGACGAGCTAACCACTTCCGTCACCGACTTCATAAAGAAATGCATCGGCGACGTTGTCCCCACAGTGAAGGTTCGCTGCTTCCCCAATCAAAAGCCCTGGATTAACACAGAGGTTGGCGCTAAACTAAAGGACAGGGCTACCGCACACAGGGCCATGGCAGACAACCCTGAGGATACGACTGAGGACAATAACAAGGACAGTAAGGCCATCCACAGAGTCATCAAATGAGCAAAAGGACAATATAGGAATAAAGTGGAATCATATTACACAGGATCTGACGCTCGCCGCTTGTGGCAGGGGCTACAGTCAATTACAGATTACAAAGGAAGACCCAGCCGTGATCTGCCCAATGATGCCTCTCTACCAGACTAACTCAACACATTTTATGCACGCTTCGACAATAACAAGACCCTTAATCAGGTCAACACTCGCAAGGCCGTGGGGCCAGACAGTATTCCAGGGCGCATTCTCAGAGCATGTGCAGATCAGCTGCCAGGCATATTCACAGTAATTTTCAACCTCTCCTTGTCCTAGTCTGTAATCCCCACGTTTTAAAATGACTACCTTCATTCCTGTTCCCAAAAACTCTAAGGCTTCATGCCACAATGACTACCGCCCTGTAGCGCTCACATCTGTAATCATTAAGTGCTTTGAAAGGCTGGTTATGGCTCACATCAAATCCATCGTCCCAGACACCCTAGAACTACTCACATTTTGCATCCCGCCCCAACAGATCCATAGATGACACAAGGCGGCAGGTAGCTTAGTGGTTAAGAGCGTTGTGCCAGTAACCGAAAGGTCGCTGGTTCTAATCCCCGAGCCGACTAGGTGAAAAATCTGTCGATGTGCCCTTGAGCAAGGCACTTAACCCTAATTGCTCCTGTAAGTCGCTCTGGATAAGAGCGTCTGCTAAATGACCTATTATTATTATTACAATCTCAATTGCACACCACACTGCCCTCAGGTGGTGTGAAAGGAAGGCCCGGAAAATCGTTAAAGACTCCAGCCACCCAAGCCATAGACTGTTATCTCTGCTTCCGCACGGCAAGCGGTACCGGTGCATCAAGTGTGACACCAACATGCTCCTGAACAGCTTCTACCCCCAAGCCATAGGACTGCTAAATAGCTAACAAAATGGCTACATGTACTATCTGAGTTGACCTTGTATTTATTTTAATTTGTGTATTTGGTCTCAGTGCACACTCACAGGACTCTACACACTGGCACACCAACACACACATAGCATGTACACACATTTATACAGACTATACACACACGCACATAAAATCTTCATTTACGCTGCTGCTACTATGTTTATCATACATCCTGATGCCTATTCACCTTACCCCTATACATACAGAATCTGCCTCTATCACTCCAGTATCCCTGCACATTGTAAATATGGTATTGGAACTGACCCTGTATTTTTATTTATTTTTTAATTTTTAGTCATTTAGCAGATGCTCTTATCCAAAGCGACTTACAGGAGCAATTAGGGTTAAGTGCCTTGCTCAAGGGCACATTGACAGATTTTTCACCTAGTCGGCTCAGGGTTTAGAACCAGCGACCTTTTGGTTACTGGCACAACGCTCGTAACCACTAAGCTACCTGCCGCTTACTTACTTTCTCGTGTTCTTCTCATTTTTATATCTTGTGTGTTTTTCTTCTACCTTTTGTTATTTTTAGAGCTACATTGATATTGATTACTGCATTGTTGGGTTTAGAGCTTGCAAAAAATGGCATTTCACTGTATTTGTGCATGTGACATTAAAACTTGAAACTTGAGATGGGGTCTTAGAAAACGTCTACCAGAAAAAGTCTTGGAAAAGGTATCAGAAATACATCAAAACACAATAATGTTGACCTAAAGACCCCTGCCAACTAATATCAACACTTATATTTAGTTTTTCAGAAATGGTTTACCTTCTGTAAGTTTAAGAAATATTGCTTTGTGCCTTGTAATTCCGTTCCCAAAAACCCACATCTTTAAGACATTTTCAAATTTCTCTCTCTCATGAGGGAGGATAATGAAAGTTCACAGAAGTAACAAATAATAGTAGACCTACCAATTAGTGATAGTGATTTTACTGAAATCAATTTTGTTTATGAATTATTAGGTGATTAAAACTCATCTTAAAATTGATAACGGAATTACCAGAAAATCATTAACGGAATTACTGCAACAGAATTGGCTACAATGGGAAATCATAATAGTCACAAACCACAGTTGGGTCACCTGTTACTGTCTTCCCTTCCACCGGCATAATGTTCAGCTCATAACTGTTTTCTTTCTTTTTCTGTTGGTCAAACCAAGAGTTAAAAGGGTCTGGACAATCTCTCTCTCTCTCTCTCTCTCTCTCTCTCTCGCTCTCTCTCTCTCTCTCTCTCTCTCCACCATAATTTGCAAATAAATTCATTAAAAATCCTACAATGTGATTTTCTGGAGAAAAACAATTCTCAATTTGTCTGTCATAGTTGACGTGTACCTATGATGAAAATTACAGGCCTCTCTCATCTTTTTAAGTGGGAGAACTTGCACAATTGGTGGCTGACTAAATACTTTTTTCCCCCACTGTATATACAGTGTTGTAATGATGTGCAAATAGTTAAAGTACAAATGGGAAAATAAATAAACATAAATATGGGTTGTATTTACAATGGTGTTTGTTCTTCACTGGTTGCCCTTTTCTTGTGGCAACAGGTCACAAATATTGTTGCTGTGATGGCACACTGTGGTATTTCACCCAGTAGATAAGGGAGTTTATCAAAATTGGATTTGTTTTCTAAATCTTTGTGGATCTCTGTAATCTGAGGGAAATATGTGTCTCTAATATGGTCATACATTTGGCAGGAGGTTAGGAAGTGCAGCTCAGTTTCCACCTCATTTTGTGGGCAGTGTGCACATAGCCTGTCTTCTCTTGAGAGCCAGGTCTGCCTATGGCGGCCCTTCTCAATAGCAAGGCTCACTGAGTCTGTACATAGTCAAAGCTTTCCTTAAGTTTGGGTCAGTCACAGTGGTCAGGTATTCTGCCACTGTGTACTCTCTGTTTAGGGCCAAATAGCATTCTAGTTTGCTCTGTTTTTTTTTTGTTAATTCTTTCCAATGTGTCAAGTAATTCTCTTTTTGTTTTCTCATGATTTGGTTGGGTCTAATTGTGTTGTTGTTGTTGTCCTGGGGCTCTGTGGGGTCTGTTTGTGTTTGTGAACAGAGCCCCAGGACCAGCTTACTTAGGGGACTATTCTCCAAGTTAATCTCTCTGTAGGTGATGGCTTTGTTATGGAAGGTTTGGGAATCGCTTCCTTTTAGGTGGTTATAGGATTTATAAAACGGTTCTTTTCTGGATTTTGATAATTAGCGGGTATCGGCCTAATTCTGCTCTGCATGCATTATTTTGTGTTTTTCGTTGTACACTCAGGATATTTTTGCAGAATTCTGCATGCAGAGTCTCAATTTGGTGTTTGTCCCATTTTGTGAATTCTTGGTTGGTGAGCGGACCCCAGACCTCACAACCGTAAAGGGCAATGGGTTCTTTAACTGATTCAAGTATTTTTAGCCAGATCCTAATTGGTATGTCGAATTTTATGTTCCTTTTGATGGCATAGAAGGCCCTTCTTGCCTTGTCTCGCATATCGTTCACAGCTTTGTAGAAGTTAGTTAGTAGTGTGAGGTTGGGTGCTGCAGGCTGTTCTAGTGCCCTCGCCAATTCGTTGATATATATGTTGAAAGGGTGGGGCCTAAACTGCATCCCTGTCTCACCCCACAGCCCTGTAGAAAGAAATGTGTGTGTTTTTGCCAATTTTAACCGCACACTTGTTGTTTGTGTACATGGATTTTATCATCTCTCTCTCTCTCGCTCTCTCTCCAGTTAATGTCACCTCTCCCAACTCTTACAAACACCTACCCATGAGCCCCCTCTCTTTCCATTTACTGTAACCAGTATCCTTGGCCTTGATGTTAACGTCCACAGGTGGACCAGACTGAACCACATCTGAACCTATCATAGACGTATGTTTCACAAGTTTGGAGAGTACAATACAATACAGTACACTGAGTACACTCTAAAAATTAGGGGTTCAACAAGGGTTCTTCTAAGATCCTCAAAGTTCTTCGAAGAACCTTAGGGTTCTTGGAACTGACAATTGCCCCCAAAAGATTATTCCAAGAACCCCAAAGGAGGTGGGGTTCATCGAGGAACCTCCTTAGGTAGTGGGGGTTCTTGTTGGAACCTAACTGCCCAACTGAAACATTTGGATTTAAATTTGAAAGGACAGCAGGTGCAGGCACTTAACTCAGAAATGTAAATATCTCCTCAATTTAAAGTAAGATCTGTCCCTTGTATGATCTAAATTGATATTCTTTTATGATGATATCTGTCTGTTCAGATTTGTGCAAATCTTTCTAAAACAGAAAATGGACACAATTCAATGGATATCAATCAACAAAGAAGTAAGAATATGTATGTTATAAGAATATGTTGAAGGCTAGCTGTATTGGGTGCAGATGACTGAACTGCTCACTTTTGTGTCTGTGAGGAGGCATACAAAGGTATGTCAATTGGTATTGGTATGTTATGCTGATCACATGTACCATCCTCCTCCATTACCTCTTCAAAGAATAACCCATAGGCCTCTACATTATGGACAAGGTATGTCTATGAAAACCATTATCAAAACATTTGTTTTCATTCACATTCACCACAGAAACCAAGGTATGAATACTGTCGTGTGCATGTTTTGTTAATCATCTGTATAATTACATTTCTTTCGATTCACAGACTTCATCCTCCCTACACCTCTGATGAATATAACAGGAAACCTGTTCGATCACCATGCACTGCAAAATCATTCTGGCTATGGATATGGAGAACATCAACACATTAACATCAACACGCCAGAGGATATACCCATTGGACTTGGGACTCTGCTGGGAGTTTACCTCATATTTAGATTTTTTTATTCTGCGTTGCCACTAAAATCATAATAAACACTGACACCTAAAATATTGTGTTATTGTTGTTATTGTTATGCATATTACTATCATTAATAGTGATAATAACAGGGGAGGGGGGATAGTTCAAAAATGAACCCCAAAAGGTTCTTCAAAAGGTTATTCGAGGATCATTAAAAGGGGTTCTTTGAAGAACCCTTTTAAAGGGTTCTTCGAAGAACTTATAGGGGTTCCCCCACAGTTTCACTTTGAATAACCCCTAAAGGAAACTCCAGGAACCTTTTATTTTTAGAGTGTAGAGCACAGTAGAGGAAAGACAAGTAGAGTATAGTACAGTATATTGTACTGTACTGAACTATGCTCTACTTTACTGTACTGAACGCTACTGTACTGTATTGTACTGAGTCAAAGTGTAATTCCGTTACTGTGGAATTGCCCATATGGCATTAGTGCAAGAGGTTCAAATATTTGATGGTCGCGTAGATTAGGCCTAACAGCTGGTTTGCTTGGATGTCTGAAAAGGGGTGGGGGTGTTATTAATGAGTATTATAAATGAATTGATGATGATGTGCATGTGTTTTCTATTCTAAATAGGACAGTGTGTAGTACCCTGGATGACAGATTCTTATTTTCTCAAACATTTGACTTTACCTTTGTCTTTGATTGTTAACAAAAGTTTCAGGCCGGCAGCCAGGCCAGTCCACTGCAGGATGTGTGTGTGTGTGCGTGTGTACGTACATGTGTGTATGTTTACATGTGTGCTCACTTCATGACACTCACGTCCCTCTCGTTTTCCAGGAGACACCTCTTCAGCTTCCCATCAAGAAGTGTTCGGTGGTGGGCAACGGAGGTGTCCTGAAGCACAGCGGCTGTGGGAAGGACATTGACCAGGCTGACTTTGTCATGCGGTAAGAGAGGGGCTGTCCGCTCCAGTGCCCGTCCAAATATGATTTGGCTGTCCCACGCTCTCCGGTGCCAGAAAGAGCAGCCAAAGAAGAGAGAGAGAGAGAGAGACAGAGACAGACAGACAGACAGACAGACAGACAGACAGACAGACAGACAGACAGACAGACAGACAGACAGACAGACAGACAGAGACAGAGAGAGACTTGAGGACAAACAAGAGAGGGTTTGATTTGATTTAGTTGACTAGGCTAGTTCTACCTGGGATCACTGTTGTCCCCCTCATCTCAGGCATGCCTGGCTGGCTTAAACCAGGCTTAAACTAGGCTTGAACCTGGGAAAGGCAAGACTAAAATAATAGGATTGCTTTGGAGCTCCATCTCCAACCAAAGCCTATAGCCTCACTGACTGCCTGACTGGAAGTTTGGACAAATGTTATCGTTTTGTTATAACTGTGGTATCATGTGTTATCATTTATTGCCAAGAAAAGGCAAGACAAAAAGCTAAAAGCTAGTTCTATTCTGAAAGCAAAATCATGAAGAACCACTATCTGCAATCCTGACCAAGTTCTCAAGTAGTAAATGCTTTATGGTCACTGTAAAGTCACTATCAGTATATTAATGCACATGTGTACTTATGTTTCTCATATCTAGGTGCAACCTTCCACCACTGTCTAGGGAGTATGTTGAGGATGTGGGGACCAGAACTCACCTGGTGACAGCCAACCCCAGCATCATTGAGAAGAGGTACACTCCTTTCCTTTCAAAACTGCTGTTGACTGTAAAATATATGGATGTGTGGGACAGCATCCAAGTCCTCTCCTTTTCAGTCCACTCCCTCTTTCTCTCTATCCTTCCTCTCTACTAATCTCTTTCGCACTCTCTCCCCACCGCATCGCCTTTCTCTCTCTCTCCCATTATCGCCTGCTATCTCTCCTCTTCAGCTCTCTCTCTCTCTCATTCTCTCCTGCTATCTCTCCTTCTCTCTCCCTCTCTCTTTCTCTCCTGCTATCTCTCCTCTCCGTCTCTCTCTCTCTCTCTCTCTCTCTCTCTCTCTCTCTCTCTCTCTCTCTCTCTCTCTCTCTCTCTCTCTCTCTCTCTCTCTCTCTCCTTCTCTCCTGCTATCTCTCCTCCAGCTCTCTCTCTCTCTCTCTTTCTCTCCTGCTATCTCCCCTCTCCAGCCCTCTCTCTTTCTCTCCTGATATCTCTCCTCTCCAGCTCTCGCTCTCTCCCCCTCTCTCTTTCTCTCCTGCTATCTCTCCTTCTCTCTCCCTCTCTCTTTCTCTCCTGCTATCTCTCCTCTCTCTCTCTCTCTCTCTCTCTCTCTCTCTCTCTCTCTCTCTCTCTCTCTCTCTCTCTCTATCTCTCTCCTCTCTCTCATTCTCTCCTGCTATCTCTCCTCTCCAGCTCTCTCTCTCTCTCTCTCTTTCTCTCCTGCTATCTCTCTCTCTCTCTCTCTCTCTCTCTCTCTCTCTCTCTCTCTCTCTCCTGCTATCTCTCCTCTCCAACCCTCTCTCTCTCTCTCTCTCTCTCTCTCTCTCTCTCTCTCTCTCTCTCTCTTTCTCTCCTGCTATCTCTCCTCTCCAACCCTCCCTCTCTCTCTCTCTCTCTCTCTCTCTCTCTCTCTCTCTCTCTCTCTCTCTCTCTCTCTCTCGCTCTCTCTCTCTCTCTCTTTCTCTCCTGCTATATCTCCTCTCCAGCCCTATCTCTTGTCTTGTCCTAGCTGCAGATTTCCTCATCCAGACTGGTGTTTTATAGAGGAGCCATGATACGGAGCCAAAACGTGTGTGAATGTTGTCTTGTTCTTCTATTGTCGTGGGGACCTGAAATCCCCAAATGTCCCCACAAGGATAGTAAAACAAGGAAAATTCTCCCTCATGGCGACATTTCCCAAGTCCCCATGAGGACAAAGTCTATTTTAAGCTTAGCGGTTAAGTTTAGGGTTAGGGTAACACTTAGGGTTAGAATAGGCGATATGCACAGGCGAGCATTACGTATTTCCGGTTAAATCTCAGGATGGATGTAAACTTCCGGTTATCGTAGAATGCTGTGCTACCGTATGCTAGCATTGAATGCTTGTCGTCAAAAACATCCGAAACTGTTAATTTTCATTGTTGTTGTTGTTTATCTTAATGTTTATGTTAATGTTTTTACTTGTAATACTTCGTCTTGACTTATAACACGATGACGTGTAAACGTACGAAAGTGTCCTTTCAAAAACGGGATGACAGCTCTTCCAGCCATCACTGCTGTGTGCCGCAATGTACAGTGTCTGCCAGATGCAATTCTTCTGTTAGTTTTTTTACTTTTCCCAAAGACAGTGAATTACATAAACGGTGGGTGATTAACATTCGACGAGTCAACTTTCTTACAACAAACACACGAGTCTGCAGCCGACACTTTCTAAGTGAAGATGTGATAGAGCAGGGGTGTCAAACTCATTTTAGCTCAGGGGCCACATGGAGGAAAATCTATTCCCAAGTGGGCCGGACCGGAAAAATCATGGTATATATAACTTAAAAACAACAACTTCAGATTGTTTTCTTTGTTTTAATACGATCAACATACAACATAAAGCTGGAGCCTGAGGACAGTGTGTCCAAAATAGTACAAGCACAACATCACTATTGATCATAAAACACGTCAAGTTTATTTGAAAATTCTAAAGAAAAAGAACACACAAACACACAATGGCTCAGTGATTAACAGAACTGTTTCACAGATCACAGAACTATATCAGGGTGTCATTTCTCAGGCAGAAATGTAGATAAAAATAATGAAATCCTGTTCCCCAAACAAGTGCAAGAACCACAGAGTCAAGAATAGGTTAAATATACAAATAAAATAAAAACAATTAAAAACAATAGCACATCAACATAAAAACATATAAACATAAAGCTGGAGCCTGAGGACAGTGTCCAAAAGCACAACATCACTATTAATCATAAAACACCTCAAGTTATTTGAATGTTCTGAGGACAAAGAACACACAAACACACAATGCCTCAGTGATTCACAGAAGTATATCACAGATCACAGAACTATATCAGGGTGTCATTTCTCAGGGAGAAATGTAGATAGAAATAATGAAATCCTGTTCCCCAAACAAGTGCAAGAACCACAGAGTCAAGAATAGGTAAAATATACAAATAAAATAAAAACAATTAAAAACAATAGCACATCAACATAAAAACATATAAACATAAAGCTGGAGCCTGAGGACAGTGTCCAAAAGCACAACATCACTATTAATCATAAAACACCTCAAGTTATTTGAAAGTTCTGAGGACAAAGAACACACAAACACACAATGCCTCAGTGATTCACAGAAGTATATCACAGATCACAGAACTATATCAGGGTGTCATTTCTCAGGCAGAAATGTAGATAAAAATAATGAAATCCTGTTCCCCAAACAAGTGCAAGAACCACAGAGTCAAGAATAGGTTAAATATACAAATAAAATAAAATCAATTAAAAACAATAGCACATCAACATAAAAACATATAAACATAAATCTGAAAGCTGGAGCCTGAGGACAGTGTCCAAAAGCACAACATCACTATTAATCATAAAACACCTCAAGTTATTTGAAAGTTCTGAGGACAAAGAACACACAAACACACAATGCCTCAGTGATTCACAGAAGTATATCACAGATCACAGAACTATATCAGGGTGTCATTTCTCAGGCAGAAATGTAGATAAAAATAATGAAATCCTGTTCCCCAAACAAGTGCAAGAACCACAGAGTCAAGAATAGGTTAAATATACAAATAAAATAAAATCAATTAAAAACAATAGCACATCAACATAAAAACATATAAACATAAATCTGAAAGCGTTGCTCAAACTCCCGTAACAGTCCCGTTATTTTATCTTTGAACCGCTTCATGTCTGCCACATGTTGGGTCGCGCACACATTTTTCAGACAGGGGAAGTGAGCTGCATCACCACCGGCGAGTTGCGTCTCCCACAATGACAGCTTCAACTTGAAAGAACGTATGCTGTCATAATACTGCGTGACAACTTTGTTGCGCCCTTGCAGCTGTTTGTTCAAGTTATTCAGGTGCTCTGTAACATCCACCATAAATGCAAGGTCCTGCATCCATTCTGCGGAATGAAATTCTAACACTGGTTTGCCCTTTTCTTCCATGAACTGTTCAATTTCTTCTCGTAAATCAAAGAAACGCCTCAGCACAGCACCTCGGCTTAACCATCTTACCTCAGTGTGGTATGGCAGGCCATAGATGTGGTCTTTCTCTCTGAGAAGGCTGTCAAACTGACGGTGATTCAGGCTTCTGGATCGGATGAAATTAACAGTTTGGATGACCACCTTCATGACGTTATCCATCTTTAATGACTTGCAACACAAAGCCTCCTGGTGCAAAATACAGTGAAAAGTCAAAAAATCGCGTCCTCCATTTGCAGATTGCACTTTCTCTCTGAACTTTGTCACAACGCCTGCTTTTTCCCCGATCATTGAGGGCGCACCATCTGTAGCCAGGCTGACAGCGCGGGACCAGTCCACTCCGACCCTGTCCAGCGCGCCGACGAGTGCGGTAAAAATATCAGCTGCTGTCGCTGCATCTGTCATCGGCACCAACTCCACGAACTCCTCGGTGACGGTCAATGTGTCATCAACTCCGCGGATGAAAATGGCCAGTTGTGCAACATCTGTAATGTCCGTGCTTTCATCAATTGCAACCGAAAACGCAATAAATGACTTTACTTTTTGCTTCAACTGGCTGTCCAAATCCACTGAAAGATCGGAAATCCTGTCTGCAACTGTGTTTCTTGTCAGGCTGATATTTGCAAAAGCCTGCCGCTTTTCAGGGCACACAATCTCCGCTGCCTTCATCATGCATGTTTTTACAAATTCACCCTCACTAAATGGTTTTGAAGCCACTGCGATTTCATTAGCAATGAGGTAGCTAGCTTTCACTGCAGCGTCACTGATGTCTCGGCTGTGAGTAAACACAGACTGCTGTTTCTTCAGACCCGCCAACAGTTCATTCACCTTCTCTCATCTCCGCTGTCCTTGAAAGTTGTCATATTTGTCGGCATGAAGACTCACATAGTGGCGACGAAGGTTATATTCTTTCAGCACTGCAACATGCTCTGAACACACCAAACATACAGATTTCCCATTCAATTCAGTGAATAAATAGGATGACCATTTTTCTTGGAACACTCTGCATCCACTTTTCTCTTTTTTGACAGAGACATATTGGGGCAATGAGGGTGCCAAAGCACATAATGTTAAAAGTAGAAGCCGTAATAAATATTGCGGGCAAAACAAAGTAGCTCATTGGCTGCACGTGCTTGACCTACTTGCTCTGCCCCGGTATAAACAGTTTGCTTGCTTAACACAATTGCTATTGCGCCATCCAGTGGACGCAATTGGAACAGCAGTTTATTTTATTGAAAAATTGTAGCGCAGTTTTATACTTTACAAAATTATTATTATTATTATTATTATTATTATTATATTTTTTTTTATCATCTCGCGGGCCGGATTAAACCCGTTTGCGGGCCTGATCCGGCCCGCGGGCCGGACCTTTGACACCCCTGTGATAGAGCCTCCGACGGAGAGATGCTAGAATGGTATTGAAATGATACAAACCATTGTTCGTGGTTTATGCCACTTCTGCTCTGTTTCAGTGCACGAAAGTACAGGAGGGACGACAGACATGCCACATTCAGAGTAATGGGCAGTCTGATATAGTAATGCAACCAAATGATTGCATATCCCACACCCAGCCACACAGGAACAGTAGCTTTTAACAAGCACAACTGGCTGTGAATCACGCAATGTCATCTGAAATACACAGAAGCATAATTTAATGGGTTTTGAAAGACGAGGGTCTACAGCAGCAGGAGTAGGAGAAAAACTTGTTCTTTCTACTTTTTACTGGTGTAAGCAACTTATCTACTGTCTCGTGTCACTTTTGTGCTTGCTGCATCACTTTCCTACTGTCTTGCACCACTTGGCTATACTGTCTCCCACCACTTACCTATTGTCTTGTGCCATTTACTTACCTTCAAACAGTATTGGCAGAGCAGTAGGTGAGTGGTGCAACATTGTAGCCTAGTACCAATAACAACAGTAGAGTGAAGGTTTTGCTCCTAATTCCTCTTGAAAAGTAGAAACATCAAGTACAAAAGCAAGGAAGTTGGGCCATATGTTTATAAAGAAAGAAGTAAAGATGACAGGACAGTTTTGAGTAGAACATCAGCAGTTTGAAGAGTAGCTGAGTGGAATATGTTACTGTCATTGCAGTCATCAAGTCAGGAAAAAGTAGTAATCTCATTATTGTTTACATTTCAAACCAAACTCCAATTTGTTTACAACAGACCCAACAACAAAGCATGGCAATTCCCACTCAGCTACCCTGGTCTGTATTAGGCTACCACTGTTCAGCTATCGTGAAAACCACTACAGTTCTAAAGTGTTCTCTTAGCAATGGCAATCAAAGCTGTGGTAACATTAAACGAGTAAAACATGTGTTGAACTGAACTTTGAACAAGTTCAACAGAACTTTGAACGTGTCACTTAATCTAGTCTTGCTCTCAGCTGGTGTGGTGGCTTTAGTTTCTTCATTGAGCGGTAGCAGTGGGCTCTCACAGAGATCTCATTTGTAGCCCTGTTTTTACCTGATACTTTCATAAAAGTACAAACACATGAAGTGAGGTATATACACATGATTAAACTTTATTTAAAGCATTGATTGATTTAAAGCATGATTAACCTGAAGCAGGACGGAGTCATGACTTAAAACACCAAAGCAAGGCTTCTAGCTCAGGCTAGCTAGCGTTAGCATATTACCTTCAAAGTTGCAAAGAAAAGAAGAAACGTAACATTTGAAGCCTTTATCCAGTTTGCTACGTGGTGTCGTACTGGATGTCCGGACGACCCTCCGTATATCATTAACAGATACTTTAGGCAACTCCAGCAAACACCTTGTAAACTTCATCTCTGCCATCATAACGGTCTACTGTCACTGTCTAATGTTTTTTTGCGGTAACCGGAAATGTCCAAGCATCCTTACGCCAATGCGGAAGTGATGCGTGCATAGAGCCTATTTGCATTTTATTGCATGACATAAGTATTTGATCACCTACCAACCAGTAAGAATTCCGGATCTCACATACGAGTTAGTTTTTCTTTAAGAAGCCCTCCTGTTCTCCACTCACGCCAATGCGGAAGTGATGCGTGCATAGAGCCCATAGGGAATTAGAATCCCCACAAGGATAGAAGAACAAGTGTGTGTGAACAGAGCCTCTTTGTGTCTGTTTATAATCCTACTCTGTGCAGCATCTGTAGTGTAGACAGGCAAAACCGGAAGACTTATGCTGGAATTCAAGCCTGTTTTCTGCAATGTGTTTCCTCTCAGCGTGTTTCTGAACCGTGTTATTGCTAACACACCCCCATGCTGCTTTCCTCATCTCTGTGCATTTAACGATTGATAAAGTCTCGGTGACATTATCATTGGACGTTGGCACAACGTCACTCCTGTCCTCAAGACATTTTGTTGATATTTTGAAGCCCAATCACGGTGAGGGCAGGTAGGCTGTACTGTATATTGTTGACATTTGGGGTGCTTCAAAATGCAATGCAGTACAATTGAATCCCCGCCTCCACAAGCAACTACACCCACATGTACAACACATATGGTATGAAATATCCTGAGAGGACATGCCATAATACCATAATCCATAAATACCCATGGAATGAGGGGGGCGGTTCTATCTGGACTCTACAGATACTTCCAGAACCCATTTCACACGACATCCACAGTAGATTTAGCCTGGAATGCATGACCAGATCAAATTGATTTACTAAAAGAATCACCCTCTGTTTTTCCTCACGTCATAACGTATGCCTGTGACTGTAGTGTGTGTGTGTGTTCTTGTGTGTGTGTGTATCCCCGTGACTCTACTGGCATAGAGTTTAGATTTCCGAAGGCGACATTAGCATGGATACACCGTAGTCACCATAATAATATAATGACTAGAACAGAGAAAGCCCCTCTGACCAGAGCAATTTAAAGGTGCAATATGCAGATATCGCTCTGCCATTTCCTGGTTGCTAAAATTCTAATAGTTTGCCTAATTTCAGTTTGTGACAAAACAAGTATAGTGTAGAGAATCTAAACCACTGTGAAATATATTTTCCATAACCAAAAATATTTTCAGCTGTTTGAAGCTGTTGTACAAAACAAAAAGTAAAAGACGCAAAAACTAAACTTAAGAACGGAAAGCATAGAAAATGGCACATAGAACTTATATACCGCTTCTTAGACTTGCTTTCAATGAGAATGACAGATCTATAGCACATTTCTATGTGAATTTGGTCAGGTCTACCAAAAACGTACATATTGCAGCTTTAACAGTACACTCATGGGTACACCAATATGGCCACCGGTCCACCCGTCATGGAACGTTGACTGGGTATGTCCGTTCTATAGGTTCTATTTCTATGGTACTCACACACTCTCATCTCTATCTCTCTCTCTCTCTCTCCCTACTCAGGTTCCAGAACCTTCTTTGGTCGCGGAAAGGCTTTGTGGAGAGCATGAAGGCCTACGGCTCCAGCTACATCTACATGCCAGCCTTCTCCATGAAGCCGGGCACCGACCCCTCCCTGCGGGCATACTACGCCCTGGCCGACACCTCGTCCAACCTCACCATGCTGTTTGCGAACCCCGAGTTTCTCAGGACCGTGGGCAAGTTCTGGAAGGGTCGCGGAGTGCACGCCAAGCGCCTGTCCACAGGCCTCTTCCTGGTCAGCCTGGCACTGGGGCTGTGTGAGGAGGTGACGGCCTATGGCTTCTGGCCGTTCAGCGTGGGGCTTGACAAGCAGCCCGTCAGCCACCACTACTACGATAACGTGCTGCCGTTCAGCGGGTTCCACGCCATGCCTGAGGAATTTGTCCAGCTCTGGCAGCTGCACAAGAGCGGCACACTGCGTTTGAGGGTGGGACACTGCCCCCCCCGGGAAGGGGGCATATAAGACTCAAGGGACCAAGGGCCCCTTCCCTAAGCGACCCCCACCCTCACCTAATAAACCTTCTCCTACCTCCGCTTACAACACTCCAGCCCCCGGCGATCGTCCCCGGCAACCCACCCGCAAACCCACCACCTCTTTCTCCCCCATTAGCATGAGAATGTAACCCATGGTTACCCACCCAGCCCAGAAAGCCCCCACGCACCCCCATCCTCTCTCTCTCTCCTGACCTTCATCCACTCTCACTATATGTGTGTGTGTGTGTGTGTGTGTGTGTGTGTGTGTGTGTGTGTGTGTGTGTGTGTGTGTGTGTGTGTGCGTGCAGAGAGGGGGTCTGCTAACTGTCTCAGCTGGGGCTGGAGGATTCTTTGTGTGATGACTACTCAATGTGACATAGGCAGCAGCTGGGCCCAATGCCCCCACTGACTCTTTGTTAAACAGAGACAGAAGGAACAGTCCTAACCAAGAGGTTTTCATAGAAGTCTTAAGAGAACAGACTGAAAGACTTGAAACACGGAAACAGAAAGGAAAGGAGGAACCAAGGTGTCCTGATACTAGGCTTGTATGAGAGAGGACTAAAAGGGAGAATTAAAGATGTCTTGGTACCTTGCTCGTTCAAAGGAGTTCGTTGTTTTTTGTCTTGAACAAAAACCCTTGATGGACATCTTAAGCAACCAATCAGGTTTGAGGTTCAAAGTAGGATCCAATAGAAAAGGAGAGTGAAGCACTATATCGAGCTCCTAGAATGTTCCATTTTACAGCCAAGCTGAAACAGAGCCCTGTTCACTAAAAGGGAGGCCAAGAACATTGCAGTGCTAGATATATCCGTAAGTTATTTCATATTTGTTAATCATGACTTTAATGATACATATTTTTCATTTTATATAGGTTGATATTCTACGTTGATTTGGTTATGTTAAGATTGAGAGTTAATTATGTATTCAAATGTTTTCACAAAAATACACTGCAGAAGAAAAGATGAGAGCCAATGTATGGATGCTTCACAAATCATGACCTCATCTGTGTGTGTTTATCGAGAGGTTGTGTCCTTGAAGGCTCACCCCCGTTCACGCTACGAGCCCTTATTGGTATGATCCACTTTCAAATGCACTCCATTGACAAGAGACTGGGAGCTACCATATCTTGCCTTCTGCAGGGGCTGTTAAAAAGTGTCCTCCCTGCATTTAGAAGGAATTGAACTGTGACATATTTGTGTATTGCGCTCATGCTGTCAAGTGACTGAAGACACACAAACAGGCTTTGCAGGCTTTTGGAAAGTGGCATCTTGACTGAGTGATGACAACACTGCTTGTTTCTGTTCAGGTGCAGGACACCTGCTCACATTGAACTTGAACTTTCATACTCTTCTTCTTCATCACCATCATCATTGTCATCATCAGTGTGCGTCTGAATGTCAGGGCAGTTACTTGAATTTTGCTGTCCTGCATTTGTTTCTAGATGATTTTTTCACTATCATTCATATCAGGGTTGGGGTCAATTCCATTTCAACTAGTAAACTGATATTCCAATTGAAATGGAAATGACTCCAACCCTGATCCGTATACATTTACATTTGCATTTTAGTCATTGAGTGCATACATTATTTATTTTTTGTATACACATACAAGGGAATTAACATATGATGTGTAGTTGGTGCTAGTTCTTCTGTCATCATCACCAAACAGTTGAGACAGTGTAAGAGCCAGCCCTTTTCTGCATGGATCATGCATGGAGTCTAGCACCAACACTGAAACAACATTTTAACAACGTTTGGACTAACCTACAGGTACAGATCAGATCGTGTGAATTATGAGGTTTCTTCAAACCCATGACCTATTCCTCATATCTACTGTATAATGAAAGGTTTTAGTGCCTTCAGAATTCACCAAGGCAAAGGGAAACGTTAGACTACTGTATGGTATCTTTAAAATGACATTTTCCCTTGTCCCCCTTTTGAAACTATGATTTCCACAATCACAATGTGACACTGCTATATCATAGAAGAATATGGTTCAAGTATGAATTATTTGAGCCATTTGAATGTTTGAAGTATTTCAAGGGTGCATCTGAAATAGCACCCTATTCCCTATGTAGTGTACTACTTATGGCCAGCACCAATAGGTTGCACTACATCGGGAATAGGGTGCCATTTCTGACGGTACCAAGTGAAAATGACCCCCTTGACCTCTAAATGAAAACCATGTGACTATGGAAACAAGTCCAAAGTCTTAGATTGAGCTGGTTGTCATTGGACCAAGTCAATTAATGATAAACCAAACCTGTTTAAAGTCTCTTCATTGCCAGTCCTGAAGCAAACTTGTGCTCACTTCCAACCGGGAATTGAACTGATGATACTTTTAAAAAAATGAATGCGATTGAATTGATGACACGTATTTGCATCTTCGGTCCCACTTTATTTGGATAGTCTGGATAGTCCATCTGTAGATGGTCATACTATCAACAAACTATCTGTTGATAAACAACTGATTGCTAAGGTTAGGGTTAGGGTAAAGGTTAGGGCTAGGGTAAGGCTTAGTAGATAGTTAGTTGACATGTTACTGATAGTCTGTAGATAGTCTGTAAAGCATCTAAAGATGGGCTATCCAAATAAAGTGTTATCTCACCGTCTGGTTCCTCTGCCCAGTATTGTGAATGAGTGATATTTTACTGTGTAATTTGCAGTAAGCATGACTGTGACTTTGTATGTGTTTTGGGGTTCTGAGTTTCAAACTCATTCTGACTTAGTATTTCTATGTCCATTATTTTGTGAAGCGCCATATTGGGTTGATTATGTCCAAAAAGAAACAGCGCAAATTGCACCTCAATATCGGTTTTGCTGGCAATCCCTTTTAACCTTAGTCTGGGACCAGTCATTTGCCAAATGACAGGAGTGGCAAGGAGTGGAATGTTAGCTAAAAATACTGGTACCCAGGCTATATAATAGCCTACACTGGGGTTGAAATGTGACATAATGCAAACACAATGTGACGTTCTCAGCTACACAGTGTGTGAGCGTGTGTGAGTCAATCCAACTTACAGTGTCATCAATAAGATGACATCTAGTTAATGAGGGCTTCTGCATAGTGGTACTTCTGAATCTTTCCTACATATATTTAGATGTGTTTTTAGTGTATGCCGTTGCCTGGTTCATTTGGACAATAGATATAAAAGTGTTTTCTTTGCCTTGAATTTGTTTCTGAAAAATACTTTGGAAAGAAAAAAAGCTGTGAGGTCTTTACATTATTAAGCTGTTAATGTATATTGAACCCTTGTGTCAATCACCTTATGTCAGCTCAATGCTGTTTTTGGCGAGAGTACCCTGCCTGAGCATGTTCGAATACAGTAAGTGAAAATGAAGGACTGAAATGTGTTTTATGTGCCACCTGGACTACGCCCCAACCACACACAAAAAAGACAACCAACCAAGAAAAACATTGCATCCAAATAAGAGGTAAACACTGGTATCCAATAAAAAAGGCAACAATATCGAATCACTACCACTCTTGTGTTTTGTTTTCAATCATCTTTGTTCTCAAATGATTCCATTGCTTTGTAGTTCAATGGGGCTATGGTCCCCTTCACTTACAGATGGGCAACAGCTGTTATTGTAGCTAATGGTCATTAGTTAACCAGCACACCTTTAATTGATTGATCTACAGCAGGTGGGTCTCGTTAACCCATTGTGCCTCAGGAAGCCTATTGTAGTATATCCTCGTACAAACCATCCTGATCTCGCGAGCTACACGGATAGCGAAACAGAATGTAAACTTGCGAGATCAGGATGGTTCGTACGAGGATAGTTGTAGTAGGGCCTGCTGTTCAACTCAAGGCAAGCCTAGGGGAGATGGGCTTGTACAACTACTAACCTATTTTGCAAAGGATCTTTTCATTTGCCTTGTCATTGCGGGATATGGGTAATTCCATGTAACTGAATTACGCTGAGATGACGATTTTTCACTTTAGAATGTAGTATGCCAAACAAAAAACGTTTATTTCAAAGTTTAATAAGACATACAACTCTATGCACAATGACTACTTTGAACAATTTACACAGTACATAAAAATAAATAAATAATTTACTGGAAAAACTGTGCAGATGCAAAGTCTACCTCAGTTTTATTCTGTTACCAAACATTTCTTCCAGCAAATGTGTTTTGTCAAATTCGCAGTGGAAATTGTTAAAAGTAGACCTTGTACATAGAGTTGTATGTTTTGTTAAACTTTGAAATCAACGTTTTTTGTTTGGTATACATTTTAAAGTGAAAAATCTGAGTCTCAGTGTAATTCCGTTACCATGGAATTATTGCACATATGTAATCTTGTCCACCAGCTGGCTGTCTCTCTGTCTAACCTATGCAGTAGCAATTGAGCCTGGGGACGAAGTTATGTGATTTGCCGCAACAGAGCTGAACCACAAATCATGCCTGATGTCCACCAGATGCATATGTGTTTTGTTTTGCCGGATGTCTAGCCTGCATTTTCCGTACTTGACGCACATGTGCTTTGCTTTCCAACTCGCTAAAAGCTAGCTAGTTGGAGTCTGTGTGTACTTCTGTACCACCTCACAGTAAAGCAACGCACAAGTTGAAAATATTAAAGGCATGCGGTACACCAGAAGCATAGAAATGGTGCGCTTAGAACAGCTCTACCACTTATTAGACTTGCTTTCTATGAGAATGACAGATCTACAACTCACATTTCTATGTGAATTTGGTCAGGTCACCCAAAAAGTGACATAATGCAGTTTTAATGTTCCAACAGGCGCCTGATACAATTTGCTAAGATGGCTAAGAGGCCAAATGGCTCAGAGGTAAGTTGTTCTTCTGAGTCTCAACATTATATAGTCATTCTAAATGACGTATACAAACATGCATCATTACAGACATTGGGTGATATGAGACTGAAAACACTTTCAGCATGATAGGAATAGAGAGAGAGAGAGAGAGAGAGAGAGAGAGAGAGAGAGAGAGAGAGAGAGAGAGAGAGAGAGAGAGAGAGAGAGAGAGAGAGAGATAGATAAAGAGAGTGGGGAGAGAAATATACAGTACCAGTCAAAAGATTGGACACACCTACTCATTCAAGGGTTTTCCTTTATGTTTTACTATTTTCTACATTGTAGAGTAATAGTGACGACATCAAAACTATGAAATAACACATATGGAATCATATAGTAACCAAAAAAGTGTTAAACAAATCAAATATATATTTTATATTTGAGATTCTTCAAATAGCCACACTTTGCCTTTATGACAGCTTTGCACACTCTTGGTATTCTCTCAACCAGCTTCACCTGGAATGCTTTTCCAACAGTCTTGAAGGAGTTCCCACATATGCTGAGCACATGTTGGCTGCTTTTCCTTCACTCTGCCGTCCGACTCATCCCAAACCATCTCAATTGGGTTGAGGTCGGGGGATTGTGGAGGCCAGGTCATCTGATGCAGCACTCCCTCACTCTCGTTCTTGGTCAAATAGCCCTTACACAGCCTGGAGGTGTGTTGGGTCATTGTCCTGTTGAAAAACAAATGATAGTCCCACTAAGCCCAAACCAGATTGGATGGCATATCGCTGTAGAATGCTCTGGTAGCCATGATGGTTAAGTGTGCCTTGAATTCTAAATAAATCACAGACAAATCAAATCAAATCAAATCAAATCAAATTGTATTGGTCACATGCGCCGAATACAACAGGTGCAGACATTGCAGTGAAATGCTTACTTACAGCCCTTAACCAACAGTGCATTTATTTTAAACAAAAAAAGTAAGAATAAAACAACAACAACAAAAAAGTGTTGAGAAAAAAAGAGCAGAAGTAAAATAAAGTGACAGTAGGGAGGCTATATATACAGTAAAATAAAGTGACAGTAGGGAGGCTATATATACAGGGGGGTACCGTTGCAGAGTCAATGTGCGGGGGCACCGGCTAGTTGAGGTAGTTGAGGTAATATGTACATGTGGGTAGAGTTAAAGTGACTATGCATAAATACTTAACAGAGTAGCAGCAGCGTAAAAAGGATGGGGTGGGGGGGGCAGTGCAAATAGTCCGGGTAGCCATGATTAGCTGTTCAGGAGTCTTATGGCTTGGGGGTAGAAGCTGTTGAGAAGTCTTTTGGACCTAGACTTGGCACTCCGGTACCGCTTGCCGTGCGGTAGCAGAGAGAACAGTCTATGACTAGGGTGGCTGGAGTCTTTGACAATTTTGAGGGCCTTCCTCTGACACCGCCTGGTATAGAGGTCCTGGATGGCAGGGAGCTTTGCCCCAGTGATGTACTGGGCCGTACGCACTACCCTCTGTAGTGCCTTGCGGTCAGAGGCCAAGCAGTTGCCATACCAGGCGGTGATGCAACCAGTCAGGATGCTCTCGATGGTGCAGCTGTAGAATTTTTTGGGGATCTGAGGACCCATGCCAAATCTTTTTAGTCTCCTGAGGGGGAATAGGCTTTGTCGTGCCCTCTTCACGACTGTCTTGGTGTGTTTGGACCATGATAGTTCGTTGGTGATGTGGACACCAAGGAACTTGAAGCTCTCAACCTGTTCCACTACAGCCCCGTCGATGAGAATGGGGGCGTGCTCAGTCCTCTTTTTTTTTCCTGTAGTCCACAATCATCTCCTTTGTCTTGGTCACGTTGAGGGAGAGGTTGTTGTCCTGGCACCACACGGCCAGATCTCTGACCTCCTCCCTATAGGCTGTCTCATCGTTGTCGGTGATCAGGCCTACCACTGTTGTGTCGTCGGCAAACTTAATGATGGTGTTGGAGTCGTGCCTGGCCATGCAGTCATGGGTGAACAGAGAGTACAGGAGGGGACTGAGCACGCACCCCTGAGGGGCCCCCGTGTTGAGGATCAGTGTGGCAGATGTGTTGTTACCTACCCTTACCACCTGGGGGCGGCCCGCAAGGGTTACCAGCAAAGTGTTACCACAGTGTTACCAGCAAAGCAACGTCACACCATAACGCCTCCTCCTCAATTTGTTACGGTGGGAAATACAAATGCGGGATCATCCGTTCACCCACACCGCGTCTCACAAAGACACAGCGGTTGGAACCAAAAATCTCTGATTTGGACTCCAGACCAAAGGACAAATTACCACCGGTCTAATGTCCATTGCTCATGTTTCTTGGCCCAAGCAGGTCTCTTCTTATTATTGGTGTCCTTTAGTAGTGGTTTCTTTTCAGCAATTCGACCATGAAGGCCTGATTCACACAGTCCCCTCTGAACAGTTGATGTTGAGTTGTGTCTGTTACTTGAACTCGGTAAATAATTTATTTGGGCTGCAATTTCTGAGGCTGGTAACTCTAATGAACTTATCCTCTGCAGCAGAGGTAACTCTGCATCGTCCATTCCTGTGGTGGTCCTCATGAGAGCCAGTTTCATTATAGCGCTTGAGGGTTTTTGCGACTGCACTTGAAGAAACTTTCAAAGTTCTTAAAATGTTCCGTATTGACTGACCTTCATGTCTTAAAGTAATGATGGACCGTTGTTTCTCTTTGCTTATTTGAACTGTTCTTGCCATAATATGGACTTGGTATTTTACCAAATAGGGCTATCTTCTGTATACCCCCCCTACCTTGTCACAACTCAACGGATTCACTCAAATGCATTAAGAAGGAAAGAAATTCCACAAATTCACTTTTAAGAAGGCACACCTGTTAATTGAAATGCATTCCAGGTGACTACCTCATGAAGCTGGTTGAGAGAATGCCAAGAGTGTGCAAAGCTGTCATCAAGACAAAGGGTGGCTATTTGAAGAATCTCAAATATAAAATATATTTTGATTTGTTTAACACTTTTTTGGTTACTACATGATTCCATATGTGTTATTTCATAGTTTTGATGTCTTCACTATTATTCTACAATGTAGAAAATAGTAAAAATAAAGAAAAACTCTGGAATGAGTAGGTGTGTCCAAACTTTTGACTGGTACTGTATATACAGTTGAAGTCGGAAATGTACATACACTTAGGTTGAAGTCATTAAAACTCATTTTTCAACCACTCCACAAATTTCTTGTTAACAAACTATAGTTTTGGCAAGGTTAGGACGTCTACTTTGTGCATTACACAAGTCATTTTTCCAACAATTGTTTACAGACAGATTATTTCACTTATAATTCACTGTATCACAATTCCAGTGGTTCAGAAGTTTACATACACTAAGTTGACTGTGCCTTTAAACAGCTTGGAAAATTCCAGAAAAATATGTCATGGTTTTAGAAGCTTCTGATAGGCTAATTGACATCATTTGAGTCAATTAGTGGTCAATTGGTGGTCCTCTGTAGCTCAGCTGGTAGAGCACGGCGCTTGTAACGCCAGGGTAGTGGGTTTAAACCCCGGGACCACCCATACACAAAAATGTATGCACGCATGACTGTAAGTCGCTTTGGATAAAAGCGTCTGCTAAATGGCATATTATATATATTATTATTATAATTGGAGGTGTACCTGTGGATGTATTTCTAGGCCTACCTTCAAACTCAGTACCTCTTTGCTTGACATCATGGGAAAATCAAAATAATTCAGCCAAGACTTTAGAAAAAATTTGTAGACCTCCACAAGTCTGGTTCATCCTTGGGAGCAATTTCCAAATGCCTGAAGGTACCACGTTCATCTGTACAAGCAATAGTACGCAAGTATAAACACCATGGGACCACGCAGCTGTCATACCGCTCAGGAAGGAGACGCGTTCTGTCTCCTAAAGATGAAGGTACTTTGGTGCGAAAAGTGCAAATCAATCCCAGAACAACAGCAAATGACCTTGTGAAGATGCTGGAGGTAACAAGTACAAAGGTATCTATATCCACAGAAAAAGAGTCCTTTATCGACATAATCTGAATGGCCGCTCAGCAAGGAAGAAGCCACTGCTCCAAAGCCGCCATAAAAAAGCCACATTACGGTTTGCAACTGCATATGGGGACAAAGATCGTACCTTTTGGAGAAATGTCCTCTAGTCTGATGAAACAAAAATAGAACTGTTTGGCCATAATGACCATCGTTATGTATGGAGGAAAAAGGTGGACTTGCAAGACGAAGTACACCATCCCAACTGTTAAGCAGGGGGGTGGCAGCATCATGCTGTGGGGGTGCTTTGCTACAGGAGGGACTGGTGCACTTCACAAAATAGATGGCATCATCAGAAAGGAAAATTATGTGGATATATTGAAGCAACATCTCAAGACATCAGTCAGGAAGTTAAAGCTTGGTTGCAAATGGGTCTTCCAAATGGACCATGACCCCAAGAATACTTCCAAAGTTGTGCCAAAATGGCATTGGAGTGGCCATCACAAAGCCCTGACCTCAATCCTATAGAACATTTGTGGGCAGAACTGAAAAAGTGTGTACGAGCAAGGAGGCCTACAAACCTGACTCAGTTACACCAGCTCTGTCAGGAGGAATGGGCCAAAATTCACCCAACATATTGTGGGAAGCTTGTGGAAGGCTACCCGAAATGTTTGACCCAAGTTAAACAATTTAAAGGCAATGCTACCAAATACTAATTGAGTGTATATAAACTTCTGACCCACTGGGAATGTGATGAAAGAAATAAAAGCGTAAATAAATCATTCTCTCTACTATTATTCTGACATTTCACATTCTTACAGGAGCGTAGAATAGGGGATATGGAGAGAGATAGAATGTGTTATTAGATGACAGGTGTCTGTCTGTGCATAATCAGTCATTTTAAGTGTGTGTGTGTGTGTGTGTGTGTGTGTGTGTGTGTGTGTGTGTGTGTGTGTGTGTGTGTGTTAGTACAGTACGGGTGGGCATGAGGAAATGTTTATCTTTTCTATGCACTGATTCCTGTAATGATTCGTAATCCACCTGCAACGATCGCTTATGGTTTACAGTTGCAGATAACAGTATCTGTTCATACTTTATCTGCAACTTGAAAGTGTTTTACTGTTTGCCATAATCTCCAGCGTGACCTTACCGCTGGATGGTGATCTGATGGAGATCTAACGTTTATGTAACGTTGTGGAAAAGTGATATTATCCCAGATAATGGACACCAGAGGAAAGCTTTAAAAGCCACCAGGAAAGGGATTTTACCGCCTACACACTGACGAACACGCATGCAAGCAGACATGCACGCACACCCACACATGCACACCCACCCACACTGCTTTCAGAGAGAGCATTTTATTTGCAAGAGAGAAATAATATCAATTTTCACACTGCTGTTTATTCTTGTTTTAGTTCGCCCTGAGGTGGGATTTATTCTACAATTCTTCACGATTCTCCACTCTCTCTCTCTCTCTCTCTCTCTCTCTCTCTCTCTCTCTCTCTCTCTCTCTCTCTCTCTCTCTCTCTCTCTCTCTCTATCCTCTCTCTCTCTCTCTCTCTCTCTCTATCTCTCTCTCTCTCTCCCCCTCTCTCTCTCCCCCTCTCTCTTCCCCCCCCCCTCTCTCTCTCTCTCTCTCTCTCTCTCTCTCTCTCTCTCTCTCTCTCTCTCTCTCTCTCTCTCTCTCTCCCCCTCTTCCCCCCCCTCTCTCTCTCTCTCCCTACCTCTCTCTCTCTCTCTCTCAATCTCTCATTCTCTCTCTTATCTGCTGCAGTCATCTCCCACTCCCTCCTTAGTCGTAGACCTCTAATAATCTTTCCTGCTCTCCTGTAAGCCCCTTTCTTCTTCTTTAGACGGATGCTCGCCTCAGAAGATGAGCTGTAAATAAATTCAGCTCCAGAATGTTAATAGAAACAGGTTCAAAGCCAAGCAGCTAAGTTGATCTGTATCTAAGCCTCTGGAGTAGACAGATGTGTATTGAGCAGAACAGATATGCGTGTCAATGCAAAGTGTTTGCAGATGTTGTTTCTTGATGTCTATACTGACGTGGAACTGTCCCACAGCTATTTTGTCTGGCGTTTTACACAATATCCACTGTGTATACCAGTGTTTCCCAACACTGGTCCTCGAGTACCTCCAACAGTACACATATTGTATTGTAACCCCTGATTAAACTTGACAACTAATCATCAAGCCCTCAATGATTTGAAATGAGGTGTGTTTGTCAAGGGCTACAACGAAACTGTGTATGTTGAGGGCAATGGAGGACCAGGGTTGGGCTGTTGGGGGTGATGGAGGACCAGGATTGGGCTGTTGGGGATAATGGAGGACCAGGATTGGGCTGTTGGTGGTGATGGAGGACCAGGGTTGGGCTGTTGGGGGTAATGGAGGACCAGTGTTGGGAAATTGGGGGTGCTGGAGGACCAGGGTTGGAAAACACTAGTGTAGACAATAGTTCCAGCCAGGGATGTGAGTGATTTTGGGATTGGGTATAAGACCTGGGTGCACGTTAACACTGCACAGCTGATTTAAATAATCAAAGCTTGATGATGAGAAGGTCATTTGAAATATCTGTGTATTGATAGGGGAAAAACCAAAACATGCACCCAGGGGGGGCCCCATGACCGAGTTTGGGAAACCCTGCCCTAGAGTATGACAATTTGACTGGAACGCTTATGGGTACACAAAATATAGCCATCAGTCCACCCATCACAGAACATTAACTTGAATAGGAATGTCAAGTTGAGGGATTTAATTTATATGCAGTCAATCAGTGTGCATCTTCTACAGATCAGCATACCAGTCTCTAGTTCAGGGGTGTCAAACGTCCGGCCCGCGGGCCGGATCAGGCCCGCAAACGGGTTTAATCCGGCCCGCGAGATGATTTTGTAAAGTATAAAAATGCGCTGCAATTTTTCAATAAAATAAACTGCTGTTCCAATTGCGTCCACTGGATGTCGCAATAGCAATTGTGTTAAGCAAGCAAACTGTTTATACCGGGGCAGAGCAAGTACGTCAAGCACGTGCAGCCAGTCCGGATGAGCTACTTTGTTTTGCCCGCGATATTTATTACGGCTTCTACTTTTAACATTATGTGCTTTGGCACCCTCATTGCCCCAATATGTCTCTGTCAAAAAAGAGAAAAGTGGACGCAGAGTGCAGAGTGTTCCAAGAAAAATGGTCATCCTCCTATTTATTCACGGAATTCAATGGGAAAGCTGTATGTTTGGTGTGTTCACAGCATGTTGCAGTGCTGAAAGAATATAACCTTCGTCGCCACTATGTGAGTCTTCATGCCGACAAATATGACAACTTTCAAGGACAGCGGAGAAGAGAGAAGGTGAATGAACTGTTGGCCGGTCTGAAGAAACAGCAGTCTGTGTTTACTCACAGCCGAGACATCAGTGACGCTGCAGTGAAAGCTAGCTAACTCATTGCTAATGAAATCGCAGTGGCTTCAAAACCATTTAGTGAGGGTGAATTTGTAAAAACATGCATGATGAAGGCAGCAGAGATTGTGTGCCCTGAAAAGCGTCAGGCTTTTGTAAATATCAGCCTGACAAGAAACATAGTTGCAGACAGGATTTCCGATCTTTCAGTGGATTTGGACAGCCAGTTGAAGCAAAAAGTAAAGTCATTTATTGCGTTTTCGGTTGCAATTGATGAAAGCACGGACATTACAGATGTTGCACAACTGGACATTTTCATCCACGGAGTTGATGACACATTGACCGTCACCGAGGAGTTCGTGGAGTTGGTGCCGATGACAGATACAACGACAGCAGCTGATATTTTCACCGCACTCTGCCGACGCGCTGGACAGGGTCGGAGTGGACTGGTCCCGCGCTGTCAGCCTGGCTACAGATGGTGCGCCCTCAATGATCGGGAAAAAAGCAGGCGTTGTGACAAAGTTCAGGGAGAAAGTGCAATCTGCAAATGGAGGACGTGATTTTTTGACTTTTCACTGTATTTTGCACCAGGAGGCTTTGTGTTGCAAGTCATTAAAGATGGATAACGTCATGAAGGTGGTCATCCAAACTGTTAATTTCATCCGATCCAGAAGCCTGAATCACCGTCAGTTTGACAGCCTTCTCAGAGAGAAAGACCACATCTATGGCCTGCCATACCACACTGAGGTAAGATGGTTAAGCCGAGGTGCTGTGCTGAGGCGTTTCTTTGATTTACGAGAAGAAATTGAACAGTTCATGGAAGAAAAGGAGTGTTAGAATTTAATTCCGCAGAATGGATGCAGGACCTTGCATTTATGGTGGATGTTACAGAGCACCTGAATAACTTGAACAAACAGCTGCAAGGGCGCAACAAAGTTGTCACGCAGTATTATGACAGCATACGTTCTTTCAAGTTGAAGCTGTCATTGTGGGAGACGCAACTCGCCGGTGGTGATGCAGCTCACTTCCCCTGTCTGAAAAATGTGTGCGCGACCCAACATGTGGCAGACATGAAGCGGTTCAAAGATAAAATAACGGGACTGTTACGGGAGTTTGAGCAACGCTTTCAGATTTTTGGTGAACTGGAGAAAGACTTCAACGTTTTTTGCTCGCCATTCACCGTGAATCCCTCTGATCTGCCCGTCAGCATCCAACTTGAAATAATAGACTTGCAGTGTGACTCGGATTTGAAGGGCAAATTTGCCGCAGCTGGCTTGGACACATTTTATCAGAATCTCTTGCCAGGTTACCCCAACTTGACAGCCCTCGCTGCAAAACTGTTGTGCATGTTTGGAACCACATATCTTTGTGAGCAAGTTCTCTGTAATGAGCATAAATAAAACAAAGCTGCGCTCAAGGCTCACGCACAAGCACTTGAATCACATCCTGAAGTTGTCTGCCACTCAGGATGTGACGCCTGATATTGATGTGCTGGTGAAAGCTAAAAGATGCCAGGTATCAGGAGTCAAATAAACTATGCAACCCCACTTAAAGTGCTGCATGAAACACCCTGATATAGTTCTGTGATCTGTGATATACTTCTGTGAATCACTGAGGCATTGTGTGTTTGTGTGTTCTTTGTCCTCAGAACTTTCAAATAACTTGGTGTTTTATGATTAATAGTGATGTTGTGCTTTTGGACACACTGTCCTCAGGCTCCAGCTTTATGTTTATATGTTTTTATGTTGATGTGCTATTGTTTTTAATTGATTTTATTTTATTTGTATATTTAACCTATTCTTGACTCTGTGGTTCTTGCACTTGTTTGGGGAACATGATTTCATTATTTTTATCTAGAAAACCATATTTTTCTCAGAAACCATATTTGTTTGTTTTTCCTACCACACTGACATTACTCCATTCACTGAACCCCCCAAAATTCTGGAATGATGTCATGTCTACTATCAAAAGCAAAAGTTGAATGACATGAAGGGAATAATGTGTGAAAGAGTCAATTACCTTTCTTTCCATACAAACAGCTATGTAAAGCCTTAACTATTCAAGGTACATCACAAGCGCCCTTTTGCCAATTGAGTGTGAGGTTATCAGTTTTAACTCAGTTTCAAGTATTAGTGTCACGTGCACAAGTACAGTGAAATGCATTTCTTGCAAGCTCTGAACCCAACAATACAGTAATCAATATAAATGTACTGTAGCACTAAAAATAACATATGGTAGAACAAAAACACACAAGAAGTAAAAATAAGAAAGAACATGAGAAGTAGCTAAATACAGGCTCAGTTCCAGTATCATATTTACAATGTAAAACAAACTTATATTTGGGGTTCTGGTGGGGTGACAGTTGAACTAAGCTCATGAGGCATTTCTAAGATATATTCTTCAAGAATAAATGGGTATACATCGTTAATTTAGTTATTATGCCTCTCTTGAGGGATGGAGGGGTATTTTGAGGGATGGAGGGGTATTTTGAGGGATGGAGAGGTATCTTGAAGGATGGAGGGGTATTTTGAGGGCTGGAGGGGTATTTTGAGGGATGGAGGGGTATTTTGAGGGATGAAGGAGTATTTTGAGGGATGGAGTGGTATTTTGATGGATGGATGGGTATTTTGATGGATGGAGGGGTATTTTGAGGGGTGGAGGGGTATTTTGAGGGATGGAGGGGTATCTTGAGGGATGGAGGGGTATTTTGAGGGATTGAGGGGTATTTTGATGGGTGGAGGGGTATTTTGATGGATGGAGGGGTGTTTTGAGGGGTGGAGGGGTATTTTGATGGATGGAGGGGTATTTTGAGGGGTGGAGGGGTATTTTGAGGGATGAAGGAGTATTTTGAGGGATGGAGTGGTATTTTGATGTATGGAGGGGTATTTTGATGGATGGAGGGGTATCTTGAGGGATGGAGGGGTATTTTGAGGGATGGAGGGGTATTTTGAGGGATGGAGAGGTATCTTGAAGGATGGAGGGGTATTTTGAGGGCTGGAGGGGTATTTTGAGGGATGGAGGGGTATTTTGAGGGATGAAGGAGTATTTTGAGGGATGGAGTGGTATTTTGATGGATGGAGGGGTATTTTGATGGATGGAGGGGTATTTTGAGGGGTGGAGGGGTATTTTGAGGGATGGAGGGGTATCTTGAGGGATGGAGGGGTATTTTGAGGGATTGAGGGGTATTTTGATGGGTGGAGGGGTATTTTGATGGATGGAGGGGTGTTTTGAGGGGTGGAGGGGTATTTTGATGGATGGAGGGGTATTTTGAGGGGTGGAGGGGTATTTTGAGGGATGGAGGGGTATCTTGAGGGATGGAGGGGTATTTTGAGGGATGGAGGGGTATTTTGAGGGAAGGAGGGGTATTTTGAGGGATTGAGGGGTAGTTTATGTGTGGAGGGGTATTTTGAGGGCTGGAGAGGTATTTTGAGGGATGGAGGGGTATTTTAAGGGATGGAGGGGTATTTTGTGGGGTATTTTGAGTGGAAGGATAAGTCCTTTAGGGACAACAGATTTTTTTGTACGAAAACAGCTAACTTCCTGCATTTCAACACATTTTGCCATTGGGCAGAGAGAAAAATGTGACGCTTTATAGCTAATCTCAAACTATTCTTCACATTTTGCCTTGAGGATGAGAGAACATTTTGCACTTTTAAAGCTAATTTCTTGTCACTCTACACATTTTGCCATGAGGCTGAGAGAAAATGTTGCAGTTTTAAAGTAACTGTCCAGTGAAAATCTCACTTTTCAAAGTTCATATTCTGTTAACTCATACACAAATAATGTTGTTGACTCATCATTTACTTGTATTTGTGGCCAAAGCATAAATGAGAGAAAAAAGCACTTTAAAAAAACCTTCTAAAACTTGTATCTCAAACAGACCATTTAAATAATGCGTGCTATTTCCTCATAGAGGATAATGTCATCCTCCTGAGGAGGATGAGCTGGCCAATCAGCGGTCTACTAGAATTAATATTTTAATGACCAGTATACGCCCACACCATTCTGTTGTTGGAGTACGCCCACACTATCCAACGCAGAATAGCTGCTTTTTAACATACTTAATTACAATTTTTGGGAAGGAATACTATTTCACTCATATTGTAATTAATTATAGGTCATCCTTCATAGAAATCTGGAAACACTGGACAGTTATTTTAAAGGTTGACTTTGGGCAAAAACACAAAAATAATGTATTTCAACTGTATAACTGATCAATGCACCAACACACCAGATCGTTTAATGCTTCAATATAAGATATCAGTTTGAGGTTTTTGAAGTGTTTCTTCTCCAATGTATGCTTTGGCCACAAATATGAGTATAGGATCAGTCAACAACATTATTTGGGTATGAGTTAAAATAATATTAACTTTGAAAAGTGAGATTTTCACTGGACAGTTACTTTACCACATCATTCTGGCGGTGATTCAATACTTCTATGGCAGGAAATGGATTTGCAATGTGTAGGCCTCTTTCATTCCCTTTTGTTTTCAGTCAGTGCAAACGCCATGCTCTACCAACTGAGCTACATCCCTGCCGGCCATTCCCTCCCCTACCCTGGACGACGCTGGGCCAATTGTGCGCCGCCCCATGGGTCTCCCGGTCTACGACAGAGCATGCATTTCAAGCAGGTGGGCTTGCAACATTTTGGTCATAAAATACCCTGTCTTAGAAACAGGATGTAGTAGCCATATGAACAGAAGGTGTTATCTGTATGAGCCAGTTAAAGACTATCAGCAGGCCAATCTATAGTGTAATATCATTATGGAGCGGTCTCCCCATCCTGTGAGAGGCCTGTTTCCCTGGCTACCAGCTTGGTCTCACTCACTCACTCTCTCACACACTCACACACTGCGCACACACACTTATCTATTTTCTTCCAGCTAGGCTTCTTTGTATGTTCCATTACTTACCTGGTATTTCCTTATCCATTACATGGTGACATGGTAATGGCATAATAATGACATAATAATGACTTCATGTTTGTAAAGGATTCAGTAAAACAAGCCGTTTAGTTTTGAATTATTTTTCGTGTACCAGAATGTTCCTGTCATTCCTGGCTGCATACTTTCTTGGTAAATACCAGATGAAACAGCCCAGTTCTCTATATTTCCCAGACTAAATTCCCTCAAGAATCTGCTTATATTTCATTTAACTCACTGTCTTCCAGCATTGCAAGCCAAACGTATTTATCTATAGCATAATGGTGGCATCCTCAACTAAGCCATTGCCCATACAAAGGGTGGCTTCCTGAGGCAGAAATCTCTCATTCAATACAGTTATTTGTTTTTCCACTGACTGGATATCACTGTAACATCTTTATAGGGTTATGGTTGTTTTTTGTTTTTCTGGTGCGCTTGCAGTCACTTAAATGGCTCAGCAGCTGTGTCTACTGCCATTAACATGCATACACACAGAGAGAGGGATGGAGAGAGAGATGGGAGTGAGAGAGAGAGCAGGGGAGGGAGACTTAGGAACAAAGTGTGAGAATAAAATCTGAGAAAGCATGGAAGAGGAAGGAAAAAGATGGAGTATGTAGGAAGTATGACAAAGAAAAGTGGCAAAGTGAAAGAGATAGCAGGAGAGGGTCAGGAGAGGGTCAGGAACAATGACAGATCAAAACAGCATGCATGAGAAAGAAACTGTCACGTTCGTTCATAGACGGGTCAGACCAAGGCGCAGTGTGATATGCATACATGTTTATTTGAACCGAATAAACAACGACAAAACAACAAACTAAACCAAACGTGAAGTCCAAGGTACACAAACAACATACCTCACACAGAACAAGATCCCACAACCTACTAGTGCCAATAGGCTGCCTAAGTATGGTCCCCAATCAGAGACAACGAGCGACAGCTGCCTCTGATTGGGAACCACACCGGCCAACATAGAACTACACATACTAGAATATAAACATAGATATACACCACATAGAAAATCACACCCTGACTCAACAAATAAGAGTCCCCTGAGTCAGGGCGTGACAGAAACGCTAAACCCGCTAACTGTTGTGCTAGAATGTATCCTGACATGATTATCATGGCAGGTGGATTGTAATAGAAACAAGAGCGCAGAATAACAGGATGTTGGTGGTTTACTAGCAAACCACGAGGTCTGGAGTCTGGATTAAACCTACAGCTAAAACTTGGCTAAATGGCTGTGAGCTTCCTTCCGGTCTGTTGCGAGCTATTGATGTTTGATGGCCTGAATGTCTGGCGAATATCGAAACTCAAGCCAATTTTACCACAGTTTATCAACAAGCTTTTCGCTTCGGACGTTTTTATCTGCTCTACCACGCCTCCTCTCCTACTCAGCCTCCCGAAAAAAGCTTCTCCCAAGCGGGTGTGACACCTACTCCCATTGCCTGCTGCACTGCTGCTTGGATCCCGCCTGGCGATCTGTTCCCCGTCTGCCCTGGCCTGTCTCCCCCTGTCTGGTCCAGGTACCCCCGTCACACTCCCCCCTCTCTCCCGAGCTGTCGCTTGCATCCAGCTCTGACGCATATACACAAACACAGCAGACTTTGGACTGATCAGACTTTTATGTAGGCTAATTAACTTGTGAAGCTTTTTATGTGAGCTTACTCAGAAATGCTTTAATTAACTAGTATAGGCCTACTATTTATTTATTCTATCTCATACTTTTATAGCCAAATGGACTCATAGAGAGCTACTCCCTCAAGTTATCTTGTCGGGGCGAGTGACTTTCAATTTACAATGGCTAGCCCTAAGTGGTTTTATTATTTTCTTGTGCTTTATGCTATTTGCCTCATGACTCCTGCGTGCTTTGTTGACTATGAACTTGCTTGTTTACCCAACCGTGGGACAGACATTGTTTGTTCCCACACTCGGGACTCTGACTCTCTATTGGTTACACGGACTCTTGGCCTCCCATCCTATTCTAACCACCTCTCGCCGGCTTTGTATTCATGTTACCTGATGAAATTGCTGTACAATATGATCTTGTTACCATCTGATGCACATTCAAATGTCATAAAAAAAGAAACACTGCAGAGCTCTCCCTGTCCTCTGCTGTGCCCTGATTGTATTGCTTCTGATGACATCTGGAGATGTGCATGTACACCCTGGCCCATCTACTGTTGCTAGGCCCAATTCTGAGTTGTGCTCTGATTTCTGCTACACTGATTTCTGCTCTCGTAAAAGCCTGCGTTTTCTGCATGTTAATACTAGAAGCGTATTACCTCAAATTGATCAATTGAAAGTGTGGGTTCACGCTCCAATCCAGATGTGTTGGTGATTACTGAGACGTGGTTAAGAAAGAGTGTTTTGAACACTGATGTTAACCTTTCTGGTTATAACCTTTTTCGGCAAGACAGATCTTCCAAAGGTGGTGGAGTGGCAATCTTTACCAAGGAACACCTTCAGTGTTCTGTTGTCTCCACCAAGTCTGTCCCCAAACAATTTGATTTGCTGGTTTTAAGCATTAAGCTTTCAAATAGCTCTTTGTTGACTGTTGCTGGGTGTTATCGTCCTCCATCAGCACCGGCCTGTACCCTACCTGCCCTAAGCTCTCTCCTGGCCCCTTACACCAAGTCTGAATTTGTCCTGCTAGGTGACCTAAACTGGGACATGCTTAAACCACCTGACCAAGTCCTAAAGCAATGGGACTCCCTAAATCTTTCTCAGATTATTACCAATCCAACAAGGTATGACTCCAAACACCCAGAAAAGGCTACTCTCCTTGATGTTATCCTCACAAATAATCCTGATAGGTATCAGTCTGGTGTTTTATGTAATGACCTTAGTGATCACTGTTTTACAGCCTGTGTTCATAATGACTGCTCAGTTAAACGACCTGTCCTGATTTGTCATAGACACATTTTTATAAGCAAGCCTTCCTTCATGACTTGGCCTCTGTAAATTGGTATATAATCAGCTTGATCCCTTCTGTCGAAGATGCTTGGACTTTCTTTTTTGATATTTTCAGTGGTATTGCTAACAAACACGTCCCCATAAAGAAAATTAGAATTCAAAACAGGTTCAGCCCCTGGTTCGACCGTGATCTGGCAGAGTTACTCCACCTCAATAATTCCATTTGGCGAAAGGCTCGGCACACGCATACACAGGCTGACTGGCTATCATTCAGGCAAATGAGAAATAATTGCACTCGGGCTATCCGGAAGACTAAAGTTAGTTACCTCCTCACAGCTGCCCATGTCCCTTAATGTTGATGTGGTTGTTCCTGACAAAGAGCGCATGGCTGAGCTCTTTAATCACCACTTAATTAAGTCAGGATTCCTATTTGACTCTGCCATGCCTCCTTGCCCGTCCAACATTTCCTCATCTCCCAGCCCTTCTAATGCCCCTAGCCCCGATGCTCCTCCCTCTTTTTCCCCTGCCCCGCTACAAAGTTTCTCCCTGCAGGCGGTCACTGAGTCTGAGGTGCTAAAGGAGCTCCTTAAACTTGACCCCCAAAAACCATCTGGGTCAGATGGTTTGGATTTTTTATATTTTTTTTATTTAACCTTTATTTAACCAGGTAAGCCAGTTGAGAACAAGTTCTCATTTACAACTGCGACCTGGCCAAGATAAAGCAAAGCAGTGCGATAAAAACAACAACACAGAGTTACATATGGGGTAAAAAAACATAAAGTCAAAAAATACAACAGAAAATATATATACAGTGTGTGCAAATGTAGCAAGTTATGGAGGTAAGGCAATAAATAGGCTATAGTGCAAAATAATTACAATTAGTATTAACACTGGAATGCTAGATGTGCAAGAGATTATGTGCAAATAGAGATACTGGGGTGCAAAAGAGAAAAATAAATAACAATATAGGGATGAGGTGGTTGGGTGGGCTAATTTCAGATGGGCTGTGTACAGGTGCAGTGATCGGTAAGGTGCTCTGACAACTGATGCTTAAAGTTAGTGAGAGAGATAAGAGTCTCCAGCTTCAGAGATTTTTGCAATTCGTTCCAGTCATTGGCAGCAGAGAACTGGAAAGAATGGCGGCCAAAGGAGGTGTTGGCTTTGGGGATGACCAGTGAGATATACCTGCTGGAGCGCAGACTACGGGTGGGTGCTGCTATGGTGACCAATGAGCTAAGATAAGGCAGGGATTTGCCTAGCAGTGATTTATAGATGGCCTGGAGCCAGTGGGTCTGACAACGAACATGTAGTGAGGACCAGCCAACAAGAGCGTACAGGTCACAGTGGTGGGTAGTGTATGGGGCTTTGGAGACAAAACGGATGGCACTGTGATAGACTACATCCAATTTGCTGAGTAGAGTGTTGGAGGCTATTTTGTAAATGACATCGCCGAAGTCAAGGATCGGTAGGATAGTCAGTTTTACGAGGGCATGTTTGGCAGCATGAGTGAAGGAGGCTTTGTGATTGCCAACAAGGGTTTTGCCACCAATTACTAAGTCATGTTTTGCAGAGGGGTCAAATACTTATTTCCCTCATTAAAATGCAAATCAATTTATAACATTTTTGACATGCGTTTTTCTGGATTTTGTGGTTGTTATTCTGTCTCTCACTGTTCACATAAACCTACCATTAAAATTATAGACTGATCATGTCTTTGTCAGTGGGCAAACATACAAAATCAGCAGGGGATCAAATACTTTTTTCCCTCACTGTAAGTTCTTCTTTAAATACTCTGACAGAGATAGTTCCCGCTCCCTGCTGGGCCTGTCAGAATAGAGGCTGGGTGTGGTTTAAACTTAACCAACCTATCGTTGGCGCTCAGGCTGGTCCCAGCCCCTTGGCGCTTCACTGTTGCCGGGCATTAGTTGTTATCTTTACAACTTGTCTCGAGTCAGCAACCTCAGACATAGTTTGTTCTTCTTCATTGTAGCAGTACATATGTCCTTGAGCAGTTTAACAAAGAGGCAGTGTGTGTGTGTGTGAGACACAAGTCTATCTCAGCCTACCCCCTAATGGTTCCTCACATTAATCACAGCTTGTTATGTTAAACAATCTATATCAGTACAGCACAAACCTATTATGTTTAATCATTAATGTATTCTTTCTAAGCTAGGCATCACATCTAGTTGTAAGAGAATAGATCCCCACAATGTCCAGTGATTAAATTATTCCGGCAGAAAATCCAATGTTCTGGGTGAAATACCGCTAACTGTGGCTAATAGCAAGTAGCTAGTTAGCTGGCTAGCTAGTGTCAACTGGAGATTCTAGATAAAAGGTAAGTCAATAATAGAATCCGTTCCACATTGAGTGAGGCGGGTTGCAGGAAAGTATATTTTGTAGAAGGATGAAAAGTCTGATAGGGAAATATGTACGAAAAATACACAAAAAAACAGGGTATTTACAGGCTATTTACAGACACACGACAAAAACAGGACTGCACTACTACGCCATCTTGGATCCTTTCTTCTTTAAGGTTGCAGCCCCTATCATCGCCGAGCCTATCTCTGACCTTTTTAACCTGTCTCTCCTATCTGGGGAGGTTCCCATTGCTTGGAAGGCAGCCACGGTGCATCCTTTATTTAAAGGGGGAGATCAAAAAAATTTATAAAAGAATTTAAAAAATCAAGCTGATTCTAACTGTTATAGGCCAATTTCTATTTTGCCCTGTTTATCAAAGTGTTGGAAAAACTTCTCAATAATCAACTGACTGGCTTTCTTGTTGTCTATAGTATTCTCTCTGGTATGCAATTTGGTTTCCGCTCAGGTTGTGGATGTGTCACTGCAACCTTAAAGGTCCTAAATGATGTCACCATTGCCCTTGATTGTAAACAATGTTGTGTTGCTATTTTTATTGACTTGGCCAAAGCTTTTGATACGGTAGACCATTCCATTCTTGTGGGCCGGCTAAGGAGTATCGGTGTCTCTGATGGGTCTTTGGCCTGGTTTGCTAACTACCTCTCTCAAAGAGTGCAGTGTATAAAGTCAGAACATCTGCTGTCTCAGCCACTGCCTGTCATCAAGGGAGTACCCCAAGGCTCAATCCTGGGCACCACGCTCTTCTTAATCAACAACATAGCTTAGGCAGTAGGAAGCTCTCTCATCCATTTATATGCATGTATGAAAATGTATGCACTCACTAACTGTAAGTCGCTCTGGATAAGAGCGTCTGCTAAATGACTAAAAATGTAAAATGTAATACTTTTGTGTTAAACGCTCTACAACAAAGCTTTCTTAGTGTCCTTTCTCTGCCCTTAACCTTGTTCTGCACACCTCCAAAACAAAGGTTATGTGTACCGTCTAGCCATACTCCCCACCGGTCTGATTACTACCTATGATGGTTTAGAGCTTGAGGTAGTCACCTCATACAAGTACTTGGGAGTATGGCTAGACGGTACACTGTCCTTCTCTCAGCACATATCCAAGCTGCAGGCTAAGGTTAAATCTAGACTTGGTTTCCTCTGTCGTAGTCGCTTCGTAATCGCTCCTCTTTCACCCCAGCTGCCAAACGAACCCTGATTCAGATGGCTATCCTACCCATGCTAGATTACGGAGACGTAATTTATAGATCGGCTGGTAAGGGTGCTCTCGAGCGGCTAGATGTTCTTTACCATTCGGCCATCAGATTTGCCACCAATGCTCCTGATAGGACACATCACTGCACTCTATACTCCTCTGTAAACTGGTCATCTCTGTATACCCGTCGCAAGACCCACTGGTTGATGCTTATTTATAAAACCCTCACTCCCCCTATCTGAGATACCTACTGCAGCCCTCATCCTCCACATACAACACCCGTTCTGCCAGTCACATTCTGTTAAAGGTCCCCAAAGCACACACATCCCTGGGTCACTCCTCTCTCCTCTTTTCAGTTCGCTGCAGCTAGCAACTGGAACGAGCTGCAAAAAACACTCAAACTGGACAGTTTTATCTTCATTCAAAGACTCAATCATGGACACTATCACTGACACTTGTGGCTGCTTCGCGTGATGTATTGTTGTCTCTATCTTCTTGCCCTTTGTGCTGTTGTCTGTGCCCAATAATGTTTGTACCATGTTTTGTGCTGCTACCATGTTGTGGTGCTGCCATGTTGTGTTGCTACCGTGTTGTTGTCATGTGTTGCTACCATGCTGTGTTGTTATCTGTTGCTACCATGCTGTGTTGTTGTCTTAGGTCTCTCTTTATGTAGTGTTGTGGTGTCTCTCTTGTCGTGATATGTGTTTTGTCCTATACTTTTATTTTTTATCCCAGCCCCCGTCCCCGCAGAAGGCCTTTTGCCTTTTGGTAGGCCGTCATTGTAAATAAGAATGTGTTCTTAAGTGACTTGCCTAGTTAAATAAAAGTGAAATAAATACATTTTAAAAAAGTGTAAGAGCATTAGCAGTTAGCACAGTGTGGCGAGCTCTACAGTTAGTCTTCTCCAGGGCATATAGCAATAACCAGAACCCTCAACTCTATATGTACATAAATATAAACTACATTAAATCTAATTAGGAAGCTCTGGTGATGTCCATGCATAAAAAAAACAGACAAAGGTATCTCTGTTTAGTCTCTAGACCCAGTTAATGGCTAATGTCACCCCGCAAAGGGCTAACTTCCTCCCACGCATCACCTCTTCCTCTGTAAGAGTTAAGGGATAGGCCAATTTAGGGAGGCCAAGAGACTGGAAATCGAGTTAGTGTTTTTGCTAACTCTCGCTTCGCTTGGCCCTCAAATTCAATTTTGTTGTTTAGTTACACTCAAACCCAGTGGCCAATCCTGGAAACCCCTCCAGGTTTTTTTTGAGCTGAATTCATTATGTGGTCAAACTCAAAGATGAGCGCCTCCGTTTGCTGTCCTGTGTCAGTATCGATAAAGCTTGACACATTTTGTCTGAATAACTGTGACAAGGGGACAACCAAAAGCAGATAACAGAGCATATATTTTGCATGGAGATGCAACAGTTTGAATATACAAGACCTCACCATAAGAGAGAAGATGAATACTGTCTAATCTACATGTTCATCTAGTTTCTACTATCTCTTAATGACCGGAGGACAGGTCATAAAGGTTCAAATTGGCCTGGACTGGACTGTTTGTCCCTGAAATGTTTATCACCCTCTGTCTCCATGTATACCTCTCCCGCTTCATCACTCTCTCTCTCTCTCTCTCTCATTTTGTTCTTATCATCCCGGCTCATTTTCTCTCTGTTGTATGCGCTACCCCCCCCCCTCTCTCTCTCTCTCTCTCTCTCTCTCTCTCATGTGTACACTGAGTGTACTAAACATTAACATTAGGAACACCTTTCTTATATTGAGTTGCCCTCAGAACAGCCTCAAATCTTTGGGGCATGGACTCTACAAGGTGTCGAAAGTGTACCACAGGGATGCTGGCCCATGTTGACTCCAATGCTTCCCACAGTTGTGTCAAGTTGGCTGGTGGTGGACCATTCTTGATACACATGGGAAACTGTTGAGTGTGAAAAACACAAGGTGCATGACACTGGTGTGGGGAAACACTAAACTGTATGTTTACCATATCAGAACTAGCTGTGTTTTGACCTGCAGACAGGGGAAGGAAATGCTGCATCGTTTTTCAGAGAAGAGACTTTAGTCTCAGCGTGCTTTTTTACCCTTGTTTAGAGAGGTTTCTCAGAATGAACATTGTGACTGGAAACTGTTTTTTCCCCTACCAGCACTGACTTTGCCGATAACTTCTTTATTGAGGAAAAATGTACTTACTATGGCTGAGATATGAATGCACTAACTGTAAGCTGCTTTGGATAAGACCGTCCGCTAAATGACTAAAATATGTAAATTAAACACACAGACAGACGGCACACTTTATGCTCAAAGTGAAACTAAAATACCCCAGTTCTTATCGATAATATATCTCTCCTTCAATTATAACAATAAATACAGTCCATTTTACCACACCACAAATCACATTGATGTATTGAGGTGTCCTATCTTATGATGGACTAGCAATGGATGTATGGATGACGGATCACCACCTCAAGCTGAACCCTGGCAAGACGGAGCTGCTCTTCCTCCCGGGGAAGGACTGCCCGTTCCATGATCTCGCCATCACGGTTGACAACTCCGTTGTGTCCTCCTCCCAGAGTGCGAAGAGCCTTGGCGTGACCCTGGACAACACCCTGTCGTTCTCCGCTAACATCAAGGCGGTGACCCGCTCCTGCAGGTTCATGCTCTACAACATTCGGAGAGTACGACCCTGCCTTACACAGGAAGCGGCACAGGTCCTAATCCAGGCACTTGTCATCTCCCGTCTGGATTACTGCAACTCGCTGTTGGCTGGCCTCCCTGCCTGTGCCATTAAACCCCTACAACTCATCCAGAATGCCGCAGCCCGTCTGGTGTTCAACCTTCCCAAGTTCTCTCACGTCACCCCCCTCCTCCGCACACTCCACTGGCTTCCAGTTGAAGCTCGCATCCGTTACAAGACCATGGTGCTTGCCTATGGAGCAGTGAGGGGAACGGCACATCTGTACCTTCGGGCTCTGATCAGTCCCTACACCCAAACGAGGGCATTGCGTTCATCCACCTCTGGCCTGCTGGCTCCCCTTCCTCTGCGGAAGCATAGTTCCCGCTCAGCCCAGTCAAAACTGTTCGCTGCTCTGGCACCCCAATGGTGGAACAAGCTCCCTCACGACGCCAGGACAGCGGAGTCACTCACCACCTTCCGGAGACATTTGAAACCCCACCTCTTTAAGGAATACCTGGGATAGGATAAAGTAATCATTCTACCCCCCCTCTGGATAAGAGCGTCTGCTAAATGACGTAAATGTGCCCTTGAGCAAGGCACTTAACCCTAATTGCTCCTGTAAGTCGCTCTGGATAAGAGCGTCTGCTAAATGACTAAAATGTAAATGTAAATGTAAGTCCTGTAGAAGAGTAAGAACAAAAAGGCTGATTTTCTTCTAATGACTCTCCTCAGCCACCTCTCAATTTTTCATGCTTCCACCATCTATATTTAAACCACGCTGTTGATGAGGGCCACAGAGTAGAGAGAACTTTCTGTCTCTTTCTCCTCTCTGTCTGTCTCGCTCTCTCTTTCTCTGCTCTCCATCTCTCCCCCCTTCCTTCTCTCTCTACCCATCCCAGGGTCATCTTATTGTACGTGCCAGTCAGTGGTGGAGAAGAGGCCCTTCAGGGAGGCGAACACAAACATGCTTCCCCATAGGCACCCAATGTCAGCTCTGATTACTTCCAGCAGCAGCCCCCTGGGCCAATTAGCTGTTTTGCTTTGTGCTCTGTGATTGGCCGGCCCCAGCCTAAGCACCTCCCCTGTGTTGACATTTTAAAGCTAATGAGAGAGAGACTGGTGGGAGGGAATGTGAAACAGGGTGTGAGTCAGTCTATCAATGGACTCTAGAAGTACAATAATTTACTTGATCTATTGGAATGGTTGCACAAACAATATTTTGACTTCCTGGACACTAGAAATACATCAAATCAATTTATAACATTTTTGACATGCGTTTTTCTGGATTTATTTGTTGTTATTCTGTCTCTCACTGTTCAAATAAACCTACCATTAAAATTATAGACTGATCATTTCTTTGTCAGTGGGCAAACGTACAAAATCAGCAGAGGATCAAATACTTTTTTCCCTCACTGTACCTGCTGGAGCGCATACTACGGGTGGGTGTTGCTATGGTGACCAATGAGCTAAGATAAGGCGGGGATTTGCCTAGCAGTGATTTATAGATGGCCTGGAGCCAGTGGGTTTGGCGACGAATATGTAGTGAGGACCAGCCAACAAGAGCGTACAGGTCACAGTGGTGGGTAGTATATGGGGCTTTGGTGACAAAACGGATGGCACTATGATAGACTACATCCAATTTGCTGAGTAGAGTGTTGGAGGCAATTTTGTAAATGACATTGCCGAAGTCAAGGATCGGTAGGATAGTCCGTTTTACGAGGGCATGTTTGGCAGCATGAGTGAAGGAGGTTTTGTTGCGAAATAGGAAGCCGATTCTAGATTCAACTTTGGATTGGAGATGCTTAATGTGATTCTGGAAGGAGAGTTTACAGTCTAACCAGACACCTACGTATTTGTAGTTGTCCACATACTCTAGGTCAGACCCGTCGAGAGTAGTGATTCTAGTCGGGTGGGCGGGTGCCAGCAGCGTTCGATTGAAGAGCATGCATTTAGTTTTACTGTCACGCCCTGGCTCTGGGGACTCTAATATGTTGAGCCAGGGTGTGTAAAGTATATGTGTTTTGTTCTAGGTTTCACATTCTAGTATTGTTTGTCTATGTTGGCCAGTGTGGTTCTCAATCAGAGGCAACGTGATTCAGCTGTTGCTTGTTGTCTCTGATTGAGAACCATACTTTAGCAGCCTGTTTCCCCACAGAGTTTTTGGGATCTTGTTTCTAGTCTGTTGTGTTAGACCGTGAACTGTCACGTTATCGTTTTGTTGTTTTTTGATCGTGTCTCTAATAAAGAGTATGTTTGCCTGCAACGCTGCGCCTTGGTCCTCATCTCTGTTAGACGATCGTGACATTTACTAGTGTTTAAGAGCAGTTGGAGGCTACTGAAGGAGTGTTGTATGGCATTGAAGTTCGTTTGGAGGTTTGTTAACACAGTGTCCAATGAAGGGCCAGATGTATACAAAATGGTGTCGTCTGCGTAGAGGTGGATCTGAGAGTCACCAGCAGCAAGAGCGACATCATTGATATACACGGAGAAAAGAGTCGGCCTAAGAATTGAACCCTGTGGTACCCCCATAGAGACTGCCATAGGTCCAGACAACAGGCCCTCCGATTTGACACATTGAAATCTATCTGGCTGAGGTGCACCCCATGACCAGCTCGGAAACCGGATTGCATAGCGGAGAAGGTACGTTGGGATTCGAAATGGTAGGATGGATATAGGTCTGTAACAGTTTGGATCTAGAGTGTCACCCTCTTTGAAGAGGGGGATGACCGCGGCAGCTTTCCAATCTCTGGGGATCTCAGACGTTACGAAAAAGAGGTTGAACAGGCTAGTAATAGAGGTTGCGACAATTTCGGCGGCTAATTTTAGAAAGAAAGGGTCCAGATTGTCTAGCCCAGATGATTTGTAGGGGTCCAGATTTTGCAGCTCTTTCAGAACATCAGCTGTCTGAATTTGTGTGAAGGAGAAGCGGGGGGGGCATGGGCAAGTTGCAGCGGAGGGTGCAGAGCTGGTGGCCGGGGTAGTGGTAGCCAGGTGGAAAGCATGGCCAGCCGTAGCAAAATGCTTGTAGATTTATCGGTGGTGATAGTGTTTCCTAGCCTCAGTGCAGTGGGCAGATGGGAGGAGGTGCTCTTATTCTCCATGGACTTTACAGTGTCCCAAAACATTTAGGAGTTAGTGCTACAGGATGCAAATTTCTGTTTGAAAAAGCTAGCCTTTGCTTTCCTAACTGCTTGTGTGTATTGGTTCCTAACTTCCTTGAAAAGTTGCATATCGCGGGGGCTATTCGATGCTAATGCAGTACTCCACAGGATGTTTTTGTGCTGGTCAAGGATAGTCAAGTCTGAGGAGAACCAGGGGCTATATCTGTTCTTAGTTCTGTATTTTTTGAATGGGGCATGCTTATTTAAGATTGAGAGGAAATTACTTTTAAAGAACAACCAGGCATCCTCTACTGATGGAATGAGATCGATATCCATCCAGGATACCTGGGCCAGGTCAATTAGGAAGGCCTGCTCGCTAAAGTGTTTTAGGGAGCGTTTGACAGTGATGAGGGGTGGTCGTTTGACCGCGGACCCGTTACGGATGCAGGCAATAAGGCAGTGATCGCTGAGATCCTGGTTGAAGACAGCGGAGGTGTATTTAGAGGGTAAGTTAGTCAGGATGATATCTATGAGGGTGCCCATGTTTACGGATTTAGGATTGTACCTGGTAGGTTCATTGATCATTTGTGTGAGATTGAGGGCATCTAGTTTGGATTGTAGGATGGCCGGGGTGTTAAGCATATCCCAGTTTAGGTCACCAAGCAGTACAAACTCTGAGGATAAATGGGGGGCAATCAATTCACATATGGTGTCCAGGGCACAGCTGGGGGCTGAGGGGGGTCTGTAGCAAGCGGCAACAGTGAGAGACTTATTTCTGGAAAGGTGGATTTTTAGAAGTAGAAGCTCAAACTGTTTGGGCACAGACCTGGATAGTATGATAGAGCTCTGCAGGCTATCTCTACAGTAGATTACAACTCCACCCCCTTTGGCAGTTCTATCTAGACGGAAAATGTTGTAGTTGGGGATGGAAATTTCAGAATTTTTGTTGGCCTTCCTAAGTCAGGATTTAGACACTGCTAGAACATCAGGGTTGGCGGAGTGTGCTAACGCAGTGAATAACTCAAACTTAGGAAGGTGGCTTCTGATATTAACGTGCAGCAAACCAAGGCTTTTACGGTTACAGAAGTCAACAAATGATAGCTCCTGGGGAGTAGGAGTGATACTGGGGGCTGCAGGGCCTGGGTTAGCCTCTACATCACCAGAGGAACAGAGGAGGACTAGAATAAGGATATGGCTAAAGGCTTTAAGAACTGGTCTTCTAGTGTGTTGGGTACAGAGAATAAAGGGGGCAGATTTCCGGGCGTTGTAGAATAGATTCAGGGCATTATGTACAGACAAGGATATGGAAGGATATGAGTGCAGTGGAGGTAAACCTAAGCGTTGGGTAACAATGAAAGAGATAGCATCACTGGAGGCACCGATTGAGCCGGTCTCGGCGTGTATGGGGGGTGGAACAAAGGAACTATTTGAGGCAGTTTGAGAGGGACTTGGGGTTCTACAGTGAAATTGTATAATAATAACTAACTGGAACAGCAATAGGCAAGGCATATTGACATAGGAGAGAGGCATAAAGCAATCACAGGTGTTATTAGAGAGAGCTAAGACAACAGCTGGTAATGGCGATAATTTTTGGGCCGAGGCTAAACAGATAAACAGGACAGGGTACCGTGTAAAGGAACAGTCCAGCAGGCATCAGCTGTGCAGCTGAGTGATCATAAGGTCCAGTGAACAGCAATATGTGAGTCCGAGAGCAGTTCGAATTTGTGCCACAGCACAGGCGAGCAGGAAGAAGAAGGCTGTTGATTGCATGTGCTAGTGGCCGGGGCTAGCAGATGGATCTTCGTGGTCATTGCAATGGGAAGCCTGTTGAAACCACAGACGATTAAGTCGGCAGACCAGTCGTGATGGATCGGCGGGGCTCCGTGTCGACTCTAGGAGGTCCCGTCCGGTTGACAGAGAGGTAGATAGCCGGAAGATGTGCCTAACTCAAGGCTAGCTCAAGGCTGATTAGCCAACAACAACGTTCATTTGGTTGCAGCTAGCTAGTTGCGATTGTCCAGTGATTCAGTGATTCCGGCAGAAAATCCGATAACGATAACGCGCTGTGCAGACAGTAAAGACTGGTCGATAATAGTCCAGGCTAGAGCTGGCTGGTAGGTAGTTCAGTCCACGGACAATGGTGAAAAAACCGCTAAAGGTAGCTAATAGCAAGTAGCTAGTTAGCTGGCTACTCCCGTTCGGTAGACAGAGAGGTAGATAGCCGGGATATGGGCCTGCTCGAGGCTAGCTCGAGGCTAACTGGTGCTTGCTTCTGGGGCAGTGGTGATTAGCCTACAGCAACATCCATTCGACATCCATTCGGTTGCGGCTAGTTGGTTGCGATCCGGTGTTAAGGTCCAGTGATTCAGTTATTCCGGCAGAAAATCCGATGTTCTGGGTGAAAACCGCTAACCACTAACGGTGGCTAATAGCAAGTAGCTAGTTAGCTAGTTAGCTGGCTAGCTAGTTTCAACTGGGGATTCTAGATAAAGGTGAGTAAATAATAGAATCCGTTCCACATTGAGTGAGGCGGTGTCACAAGAATTTCTATCTCTAATTCAACCTAAACAGTATGTATGGGTTTTGGCGCAAGAGCTCTCCATGAATAAAAATACAGATCATTCTTGCTGGTTGTGGACCTTGAATCATTTATGATTAAAACCAGAGCCTTACAACCCCTGGTAATGTTTCAAGGTCCACAACCAGCAAGAATGATCTGTATTTTTATTCATGGAGAGCTCTCGCGCCAAAACCCATACATACTGTTTTATACCCCTTGACACACAAAGGCACTTTGCTCCGCCCACCTCTAGGAGGCTTTCTTAAACAGTTTCCGCAGTCTCCTTCACCCTGGAATGTTTAGTCCCGCCCCCCTCTGTTAGTGGGTTGCCACTACATTATAACTCTTAACACCGTTCACACATTTATACTGTATTTGGGGTGAAATCCTTTAGTCATTCTTCTTAAAATACAAATTAATCTAACAGGCGGGTTGCAGGAAAGTATATTTAGTAGAAGGATGAAAAGTGTGATAGGGAAATATAGGGAAATACACTGCTCAAAAAAATAATTTTCTTTACATAGTTGAATGTGCTGACAACAAAATCACACAAAAATTATCAATGGAAATCAAATTTATCAACCCATGGAGGTCTGGATTTGGAGTCACCCTCAAAATTAAAGTGGAAAACCACACTACAGGCTGATCCAACTTTGATGTAATGTCCTTAAAACAAGTCAAAATGAGGCTCAGTAGTGTGTGTGGCCTCCACGTGCCTGTATGACCTCCCTACAACGCCTGGGCATGCTCCTGATGAGGTGGCGGATGGTCTCCTGAGGGATCTCCTCCCAGACCTGGACTAAAGCATCCGCCAACTCCTGGACAGTCTGTGGTGCAACGTGGCGTTGGTGGATGGAGCGAGACATGATGTCCCAGATGTGCTCAATTGGATTCAGGTCTGGGGGAACGGGCGGGCCAGTCCATAGCATCAATGCCTTCCTCTTGCAGGAACTGCTGACACACTCCAGCCACATGAGGTCTAGCATTGTCTTGCATTAGGAGGAACCCAGGGCCGACCGCACCAGCATATGGTCTCACAAGGGGTCTGAGGATCTCATCTCGGTACCTAATGGCAGTCAGGCTACCTCTGGCGAGCACATGGAGGGCTGTGCGGCCCCCCAAAGAAATGCCACCCCACACCATGACTGACCCACCGCCAAACCGGTCATGCTGGAGGATGTTGCAGGCAGCAGAACGTTTCTCCACGGTGTCTCCAGACTCTGTCACGTCTGTCACATGTGCTCAGTGTGAACCTGCTTTCATCTGTGAAGAGCACAGGGCGCCAGTGGCGAATTTGCCAATCTTGGTGTTCTCTGGCAAATGCCAAACGTCCTGCACGGTGTTGGGCTGTAAGCACAACCCCCACCTGTGGATGTCGGGCCCTCATACCACCCTCATGGAGTCTGTTTCTGACAGTTTGAGCAGACACATGCACATTTGTGGCCTGCCGGAGGTCATTTTGCAGGGCTCTGGCAGTGCTCCTCCTGCTCCTCCTTGCACAAAGGCGGAGGTAGCAGTCCTGCTGCTGGGTTGTTGCCCTCCTACGGCCTCCTCCACGTCTCCTGATGTACTGGCCTGTCTCCTGGTAGCGCCTCCATGCTCTGGACACTACGCTGACAGACACAGCAAACCTTCTTGCCACAGCTCGCATTGATGTGCAATCCTGCATGAGCTGCACTACCTGAGCCACTTGTGTGGGTTGTAGACTCCGTCTCATGCTACCACTAGAGTGAAAGCACCGCCAGCATTCAAAAGTGACCAAAACATCAGCCAGGAAGCATAGGAACTGAGAAGTGGTCTGTGGTCACCACCTGCAAAACCAGTCCTTTATTGGGGGTGTCTTGCTAATTGCCTATAATTTCCACCTGTTGTCTATTCCATTTGCACAACAGCATGTGAAATGTATTGTCAATCAGTGTTGCATCCTAAGTGGACAGTTTGATTTCACAGAAGTGTGATTGACTTGGAGTTACATTGTGTTGTTTAAGTGTACCCTTTATTTTTTTGAGCAGTGTATATACGTAAAATACAAAAAAATTGGCTATTTACAAGGACACACAAGAGAACACGACTGCACTACTACGCCATCTTGGAAGTATCCCCCATAGGAATCGAACCCACAATCCTGGCGTTACAAGCGCCATCCTCTTCCAACTGAGTCACGCGGGACTGTAATCATATGATTCATTAAGTATTTCATGCTGCTGACATGGTTGGCCACAGCTCCCAGGACGCATTATTTTCAGTCGTTAATGAAAGCTGGCTAAGTAGCTTTTATTATTCGACTGTATCCCTGCTTTATCTCCCGTGACATCAGCTTGCGTGCATGTGTAAGAGTGTACATGTTGAGGACAGAGGCTATTTTCACACTGATGACCCTTAGCATTCCAAGTATCTCTCATTCTCCTCCCCCCTCTCTCTCTCCCTCTCTCTCCCTTTCTTTATTTCTCTCTCCCTCTCTCTCTCCCTCTCTGTCACTCTCTCTCTCTCTCTTTCCATCTCTCTCCCTCTCTCTTTCTCTCTAGCGCTCTCGCTCTCTGTCTCGCTCTCTCTCTTTCTCTGTCTCTCTCTGCTGTTCAGTCAGGGGCTCCATTATTCACGCCCTCTTGGTCCTTGACCTCCTGACCCCACAGTGATGATGACACACACCAATAACTGCAGGTGCCTCTGAGTCTCCAAAATATAGTAGAATGACACTGATCCAATGCCAGTTCTGCATTTCACCACCTAATGATTAAGGTTAGGATTTGGGCAAGAGTGCTGATCCTAGACCTGTGCTTATGGGCAATATCTACCCTGAGTCTTTAATAAGATCAACTGGGCAAACAATGGGTTTGATTAGTCATACATTTCAGCAAAGCAGAAGGATGAAAATAGGGGTGGCGGTTGTTGGTTGAAGTTGTTTATTAGTGCTGCTGATGATAACTGTGTTATTGCTCCATATCTTCAGTTTAGATTGTGATGGAAAACGCAATAACGAACAATAACAACGAAACAATTCCACAAACATTTAAATGTAGTTATCAAGCCTAATAAACAGTAGTCAACACACTCCAATCAACCGTTTAGAATCAGGACAATGAAAGTAGCTAAATCTAGAAAGTTCAGCCGTGCATGCTTCCTGTCTTACCAGCAGGAAATTAACACCATTAACTGTAACCAATTTACCTGCCACCAGCTGGATTATGCTGCCAGAGATATGGCTGTGACTGCATATTCAAAAGTGCTGCCTGTGAGGCATTTGGCCCTCCATTATTAGCTTCTCTCTCCCGGTGACTCAACATTTTTCTCCAACCAATGCATTCTGCATGCCGTGACCAATAGGGAGAATGGATGAAAGTCCATGGGGGTTTTTTACAAAGGGAGTGAAGGATAATTTGGAGGAGGCCCATGATTCAATCATATCTGATTGAATCATTCAGATATGAGATTGGGGTGAGCCAGGGACACATTGTGCACTACTTTTGACCAGGGCCCATAGGGCTTTTCCGAGAGATGGGAAATGCATCAGTCGGCCAAAAAGAGTTGAGCCTTCAGTGGAGTACAGAGTATACTGACCCCATCTCTGTACTGTGCTGGATGATGATCTGCTGCTGTAGGCTTTTGTTATTGAAGGTTGAGAATGGGCTGTACGAGCCTGTGTCATGGCTAAAATAGATTATATTTGTGCCAACTCTCTCTCTCTCTCTCTCTCTCTCTCTCTCTCTCTCTCTCTCTCTCTCTCTCTCTCTCTCTCTCTCTCTCTCTCTCTCTCTCTCTCTCTCTCTCTCTCTCTCTGGATGTCTCTCCACACATCCCCCTCTCCCTCTGTCCTCTTATGTAAATCTAGGCTGGCATCAGAGGTTATCAGTCCCAGTACAGTCTGTGCTTTTACTTTTACCTCAGAAGGACGGAGAGAGTGAGAAAGAGAGCTAAAGAGACGGCGAGAGAAGAGAAGAGAAGCCGGATTCCCTTGCAATGGAGATTTCCCCTCAGTCAATCAACACCCCCGTCCGTTCGGCGCTACAACCAATGAGACTCCAGCCCACCTGGAGGTAAGCCAATCGGAGCTGAAGCTGGTTGGTGCACGGCCAAGAAGTGTTGAGGGGGGGGGGGAATAAGTGATTGAGTCCTGATTTTCCGAGGCCGGTGTTAGCAGAAATCAATCCACTTAAAAGCTTTGGTAAGTGGAGGATAACAAAATGCACGTGGCCCAAATAAATCAGCAGGTTCAATTTGTGCTCCCCCCACTGGAGCTAAATCAATGCATGGCACTCTTGGATTGCATCCCAAATGGCACCCTATTCCCTGTAGAGTACACTACTTTTGACCAGGGTCCCCAGTAAGGCACTATGCAGCCACTCCGGTCCCCTGCTGCAACTCCACTCCTTTGGCGAGAGCTTCATCCGGGTGGATTGAGCTCTACCAACAGTGCTCACCCAGTTCCCGCCCCAGCCACTGCATCCAGCGACTTGAGGTAGGTCTGTCGAATGCTCAGTCTTCTCTGCTCTCACGTGGTTGACTAGGGACCATGGCAAAGTCTCAGCTCACGCAACAAATATCTGCAGATGACCATATGCCTGTTAGCTCTTATGGTAATGAGCTGAATACCCCCTCTGACTTTAAATCTCCTAAGGGGCTTGGGCTAATTCACCTAAATGTGCCAAGTATGATTTCAAAAATTGACACAATTGACATTTGGGTACAGGACTCTTGTCCTGACATTCTGGTTCCCTCGAAAACATGGTTAAATGGTTCTGTCTCTGATAAAGACATTTAAGTAAATTATTATAATGTATTTAGATGTGACAGATTACAGAAAGGGGGAGGAGTGGCCATATATGTAAAATCAAATTTCATGGCGTCCCAATCATTAACTAATTCTGTTCCCAAGAAACTTGAGCTGCAGATTGTAGATGTGTCCATAAACCAGAATGCATTTTATGGGATTTAAATATCCACGCCTCAGATCAATTTAAGAGTACATGCATAGACCCACAAGGCTAAATGTGAAAAACCCTGTTAACTCCTCATTGATTTATTGAATTCTTACTACTAACCCCCATAAATATTTGTCTAGTGGAGTATTTGCATATGATCTCAGTGATTATTGTCCCATAGTATGTATTAGAGATGTGAACTAGCAACATACTAATCATTGTTTAATTAAGAACAGAAATGTTTCACCATTTTCTCCTCAAGGGTTTTTACATGACATGTTCTGCTCTGATTTAGCCACTGTTTCCTGTATTCCTGACCCTGAGTTGGCTTTAGAAAATGTATCCTTAATTGTTATTAGTCTGGCAGATAAATACGCCCCTTTTAAACAATTCAGAGTCAAAGATATCTCAGAAGAAAACCAAAGGGTTAGATCTATCTAAGTTCATTCAGATGAGAAATCAGGCCTGGGCCAAAGCAAGGAAAACTAACTCTGTAGTGGACAACTGAGAAACAGATGTACTATCTCGATTTAAGAAAGCTTAATAAAGCTACTTTTTCATCTCTATCTCTGACTCTGTTGGTAATCCTTCTAGATTTTGGAAAACAGCAAATGCACTGAAGCGTACAAATTCCTCTTCTTCCCTGCCTAAGCAAGTTTCTGACTCTGGCATCATTACTGAGAAGAATGGGATTTTAATCATCATTTTATCTCAGCAGGCTTATTATTTGAGAGAAACTGTGTTTTAATTGACCCTGGTCAGTCAATCGACTGCTCTTCCCTCTGCCAGCCTCTAGCTGACTCGATGGTTAAGCCGTCAACTTATAGTGAATCTTTGTTTTCATTTCAACAATTTACTACCTGTGATGTGCTAGATGCCTTGCATGATGATGTAAAAAAAAATCCACTGGGGCTGATATGCTTGATCCATTTTTGCTGCAGCTCTCTGCCCCTCTGATTGCTGAATCATTAACCCATATTTTTTACCTGATGATTATTTATGGTACTATCCCCGTGGCCCGTGTACTCCCCCTTCACAAAGGTGGTGACCGTTATGACCTAAATAAATATTGCCCTAGTTCTATACTTTCTTGCCTAGCTAAAATATTAGAATCCTTGATTAATTCTCAGCTAATATCTTTCTTATCTATGAAATGTACTCTAAATGTACATCAGTCAGGTTTAGACCAGGTCATAGCACTACCTCTGCTGCATCCCTAGTTATAAATGATGTGGTTAACTGTATGGATAAAAGGCAACATTGTGCTGCCTTCCTTGACCTGTCAAAGGCCTTGGATGCTGTTGATCACTCATTGCTAATTCAGAGGCTTTCCTCAATTGGCAGAGACCAGGCTGCATGTAACCCACTTTAATTAAGAGATAGAACTCAATGTCTATCTACTGATGGTGTTAAATCAGGTTTTCGGTACATAACGAGGGTTTCCCGCAGGTGTCAATTCTGGGTCTTGAACTTTTTATTGTTTACATTAACAATATTGACTTGTCTGTAAAAAATTGTAACCTGCACTTGCATGCCGATGATACTGTTGTGTATGCTATTGCCCGCATGGTTGACCAGGCTCCATCTGAACTACAGTCTCCCTTCATTGTATTACAGAATAACTTAATTGACCTGAAATTAGTATTGAATGCAGGTAAAACTAAGTATATGTAGTTCTTTAGAGTGCATACAAATAACTCTGATGATTTAAGCATACATTGCCTTGACTTTTTCCACATGTTGTTACGTTACAGCCTTATTCTAAAATGGATTAAATAGTTTTTTCCCCCTCATCAATCTACACACAGTACCTTATAATGACAAAGCGAAAACAGGTTTTTAGACATTTTTGCAAATGTATTACAAATAAAAAACAGAAATACCTTATTTACATAAGTATTCAGACCCTTTGCTATGAGACTCGAAATTGAGCTCAGGTGCATCCTGTTTCCATTGATCATCCTTCAGATGTTTCTACAACTTGATTGGATTCCATCTTTGGTAAATTCAATTGATTGGACATGATTTGGAAAGGCACACACCTGTCTATATAAGGTCCCACAGTTGACCGTGTATGTCAGAGCAAAAACCAAGCCATGAGGTCGAAGGAATTGTCCGTAGAGCTCCGAGACAGGATTGTGTCGAGGCACAGATCTGGGGAAGGGTACAAAAAAATGTCTGCTGCATTGAAGGTCCCCAAGAACACAGTGGCCTCCATCATTCTTAAATGCAAGAAGTTTGGAACCACCAAGACTCTTCCTAGAGCTGGCCGCCCGGCCAAACTGAGCCCTCTTGGAGTGTGCCAAAAGGCACCTAAAGACTCTCAGACCATGTGAAACAAGATTGGTCTGATGAAACCAAGATTCAACTCTTTGCCAAGCGCCACGTCTGGAGGAAACCTTGCACCATCCCTACGGTGAAGCATGGTGGTGGCAGCATCATGTTGGGGTGTTTTTCAGCGGCAGGGACTGGGAGACTAGTCAGGGTCGAGGCAAAGATGAACGGAGCAAAGTACAGAGAGATCCTTGATGAAAACCTGCTCCAGAGCGCTCAGGGCCTCAGACTGGGGCAAAGGTTCACCTTCCAACAGGACAACGACCCTAAGCATACAGCCAAGACAACACAGGAGTGGATTCGGGACAAGTCTCTGAATGTCCTTGAGTGGCCCAGCCAGAGCCCGTACTTGAACCCGATCTAACATCTCTGGAGAGACCTGAAAATAGCTGTGCAGTAACGCTCCCCATCCAACCTAACAGAGCTTGAGAGGTTCTGCAGAGAAGAATGGGAGGAACTCCCCAAATACAGGTGTGCAAGCTTGTAGCGTCATACCCAAGAAGACTCGAGGCTGTAATTGCTACCAAAGGTGCTTCAACAAAGTACTGAGTAAAGGGTCTGACTATTTATGTAAATGTGATATTTCTGTTTTTGCTTTGTCATTATGGGGTATTGTGTGTAGATTGATGAGGGGGAAAAAACTATTTAATCAATTTTAGAATAAGGCTGTAACATAACAAAATATGGAAAAAGTCAAGGGGTCTGAATACCTTCCGAAGCCACTGAATGTACAGTACTTTGGATGGTGTCCATATTGATCGTGTCCCTGCTTACAAATATGTGGGCATCTGGATAAATGAAACGCTGTTGTTTTTTTAAGAGCATATTGATGAGTCAGTTAAGAAGCTTAGAATAAAAATGGGGCTTCTTCTGTAGAAATAGGTCCTGCCTCTCGCTAAATAGTAGAAAGCAGATTATTCAGTCGACGTTCCTATCAGTCCTAGACTGTAATCTATATGAACGCATCTGCCACTTCATGAAGGCCTTCAGATCCAGTTTATCATAGCGAACTGTCCTTTATTACAGGCGACAGTTTTAGTACTCGTCACTGCATTCTCTACCAGAAAGTTGGTTGGCCCTCTTTGATGTCACTTAGGTTGATACATTGCTATGTTTTCATGTATAAAGACATTTTACAAAAACTCCCACTGACCCTAACATCTTTACTAAACTTTAGACTTATGAGTTACCACACCCGGTCTCAGGGATGGCTAACTCTGGAAATTACTTTGATCTCGACTGAGTTAGGTAAATCAGCTTTTCTTGCACCTTCCTCTAGGGCAATTCAGAAAGCTGATTGAGGACGTTATTACTGATGAATGTGTTTGTATTTTATGACTGTGTTTTTCATTCTTTCTGCTTGCATGTTGTATTTATATTTTGATGTGTGTATTTTCTGTCATTTCTGTAATTCAGGCCTTTCTTCTCAGTATGACTCCCTGATAAAATAAAGGTTAAATAAATCAAATACAATATAGGGAATATGGTGCTATATGGGCCCTGGTCAAAAGTAGTGCCCTATGTAGGGAATAGGGTAATATGTGGGGCACATAATAATCTTAAATCACCACACACTGATTCGCAATGGAGAAGTAGCTTATTCAGTTACCAGAGCACAGACAGTGTCATTGGTATGACTTTGTTGGAGGGGCGTTAAAGGCGCAGTGTTACGGCATTTAATGTTTCAAATGCTGCTGTCTTCAATTCAGATTGATTTTCCACCCAAATAATAATAATAAGCATGGTTATCTTGCTATATTCGGTGACGTGGAAATGCAATAATTAGATTCATATACAACACTAGGACGGTTTAACTGACATGTTGGATGTTAGCCTGGTCCCAGATCTGGTTGTGCTGTCTTGCCAACTCCTATGGTCATTAGTTGGTGAGACAGCGAAAACAGATCTGGGACCAGGCTAACCCAGTTCAACTACTCTAGTGCCACTAGTTGGATGTAGCATGGTTCTGGGGATTTCATGTAGGGGTGAATATGAATCAGGGCAAAGTGTGAGATTGAAGGAGGTGTGAAGTTAGCAGAGAGGATAGAGTGATCTTCTGATGTAACATTTTGATGATGATGATGACATGTACTGACTGTGAATCATACTCTATCCTACCCTGCGCTGTATGAGAGGCAGCAATCCTCTATAGACCTTTCCAAGTTGACACCAATCCTCTATAGACCTTTCCAAGTTGACACCAATCCTCTATAGACCTTTCCAAGTTGACACCAATCCTCTATAGACCTTTCCAAGTTGACACCGATCCTCTATTGTCACGCCCTGACTTATGGGACTAGTGTATGTTGAGTCAGGGTGTGGATATCTATGTTAGTATTTCTATGTTTGCATTCTATGTTGTGTGTTTCTATGTTTGGCCGGGTGTGATTCCCAATCAGAGGCAGCTGTCGCTCATCATACTTAAGTAGCCTGTTGGCACTCATTAGTTGTGGGATCTTGTTCCGTGTAGAGGCTTGTTTTGTGTTTAGCCTGAGGACTTCACGTTACGTTGGTTTGTTGTTTTGTTCGTGTGTTTATCGTTGAAATAAACATGTATGCATTTCACACTGCGCCTTGGTCTGACCCGTCCTTAAACGAACGTGGCAGAAGATCCCACCAAAAATGGACCAAGCAGCGTGCCCAGGAGCAGGCATCCTGGACATGGGAGGAGATCCTGGACGGAAAGGGATCCTGGACATGGGAGGAGATTCAGGCTGGGATGGATCGCCGTCCTTGGGAGGAGACAGTGGAGGCCCGGTTTAGAGAGGCGCAACGGCAACGCAGAAGGTGCCGGCCGAGGAGGAAGTCCGAGAGACAGCCCCAAGAAAAACATTTGGGGGGGCTAAAAGGGTGGTCGGGGATCGATGGAGAAGAGCCCCGACCACTGCACTCGTGGGGGCTCAGGGACGAGTCCTCACGGGAGGAGGACTGGGTGCGGAGAGTGAAAGACTGGTACAGTCGGAGATCTCTAACGTCAGTTCCCAGTCCGGTACACCTTGTGCCTGCGTCTCGCACCGTTCCTGTTCCTCGCACCAAGCCAGTGGTGCGTGTTCCCAGTCCGGTACGGCCCGTGCCTGCTCCCCGCACCAGGCCAGTGGTGCGTGTTCCCAGTCCGGCCCGGCCTGTTCCTGTTCCTGTTCCTCGCACCAGGCCAGTGGTGCGTGTCGCCAGTCCGGCCCGGCCTGTTCCTGCTCCACGCACCAGGCCAGTGGTGCGTGTTCCCAGTCCGGTACGGCCTGTCCCTGCTCCTCGCACCAAACAAGTGGTGCGTGTCCCCAGTCCAGCCCGGCCCGTTCCTGCTCCTCGCACCAAGCCAGTGGTGCGTGTTCCTAGTCCGGTCCGGCCCGTGCCTGCTCCTCGCACCAAGCCAGTGGTGCGTGTGTCCAGTCCGGCACGGCCCGTGCCCATTCCACCGGTGCCTGGTCCGGCACCGGTCAGCTGCTCCACTCCGGAGCCAGAGCAGTCCGCTCCACCGGTGCCTGATCCAGCTCCGGTCAGCTGCTCCACTCCGGAGCCAGAGCAGTCCGCTCCACCGGTGCCCAGTCCAGCTCCGGTCAGCGGATCCACTCCGGAACCAGAGAAGTCCGCTCCACCGGGGTACAGTCCAGCTCCGGTCAGCAGCTCCACTCCGGAGCCAGAGTTGTCCGCTCCACCGGTGCTGAGTCCAGCTCCGGTCAGCGGCTCCAGTCCGGAGCCAGATTAGTCCGCTCCACCGGTGCCCAGTTCAGCTCCGGTCAGCGGCTCCAGTCCAGACCCAGACGTCAGCCCTCCGAGGCAGAATGCCCACCCGGACCCTACCCTGTTATGTAAGGTTTGTGCGGTCGGAGCCCGCACCTTTGGGGGGGGGGGGGGTACTGTCACGCCCTGACTTATGGGACTAGTGTATGTTGAGTCAGGGTGTGGATATCTATGTTAGTATTTCTATGTTTGCATTCTATGTTGTGTGTTTCTATGTTTGGCCGGGTGTGATTCCCAACCAGAGGCAGCTGTCGCTCGTTGTCTCTGATTGGGGATCATACTTAAGTAGCCTGTTGGCACTCATTAGTTGTGGGATCTTGTTCCGTGTAGAGGCTTGTTTTGTGTTTAGCCTGAGAACTTCACGTTACGTTGGTTTGTTTTGTTCGTGTGTTTATCGTTGAAATAAACATGTATGCATCTGACCCGTCCTTAAACGAACGTGACATCTATAGACCTTTCCAAGTTGACACCAATCCTCTATAGACCTTTCCAAGTTGACACTGATCCTCTATTGTCACGCCCTGACTTATGGGACTAGTGTATGTTGAGTCAGGGTGTGGATATCTATGTTAGTATTTCTATGTTTGCATTCTATGTTGTGTGTTTCTATGTTTGGCCGGGTGTGATTCCCAACCAGAGGCAGCTGTCGCTCGTTGTCTCTGATTGGGGATCATACTTAAGTAGCCTGTTGGCACTCATTAGTTGTGGGATCTTGTTCCGTGTAGAGGCTTGTTTTGTGTTTAGCCTGAGAACTTCACGTTACGTTGGTTTGTTTTGTTCGTGTGTTTATCGTTGAAATAAACGTATGCATCTGACCCGTCCTTAAACGAACGTGATATCTATAGACCTTTCCAAGTTGACACCGATCCTCTATAGACCTTTCAAAGTGGACACCAATCCTCTATAGACCTTTTCAAGTTGACACCGAGTGGTCTTTCCAAGTAGAATAGAACAGAATAGTGCTTTTATTTGTTTTGTCACAAAGACATTTGTCTTCTACTCCCAAAGCCCATGCTCCACTAACACTTAGATACAGGCTGTCACCAGAGGGCTCTCTAAAAACAACACCTCTCTATCTGTAACTGTCACCTCTCCTACATGAATGGGAATAATACATTAGAGTCAGATATGATACAGTAGATACCAAAGTGTTTAAAACCACTCTGCTGTATGTGTTAAAGCCTGTCGGCTGTCAGAGTGAGATGCTGTTTCAAAGACAATGCAGCTAGCTACTACATACACACACACACACTCTGCAGCTAGCTACTACAGTCAGTACACAGCTGATCATTTAGGCGCTCCAAGAGTCTGTGACAGCCACCTGCTTAGACCAAATCCTTTAGCACTATATTGTAACCCTGTGTGTGTGTGTGTGTGTGTGTGTGTGTGTGTGTGTGTGTGTGTGTGTGAACACTTTAAGCTGATTGCCTGTTGTTCAGTACGGATGCAATCTGATTTATTGTTTCCTCTCACTTGCATGTCTCTCTCTCTCTCTTAATTAGATTCAATTCAATTCAATTGAAGTGCTTTATTGGCATGGGAAACGTATGTTAACATTGCCAAAGCAAGTGAAGTAGATAGTAAACAAAAGTGAAATAAATAATAAATTTAACAGTAAACATTACACTCAGAAGTTCCAAAAGAATAAAGACATTTCAAATGTCATATTATTTATATATATACAGTGTTGTAACAATGTGCAAATAGTTAAAGTACAAATGGGAAAATAAATAAACATAAATATGGGTTGTATTTAAAATGGTGTTTGTTCTTCACTGGTTGCCCTTTTCTTGTGGCAACAGGTCACAAATCTTGCTGCTGTGATGGCACACTGTGGTTTTTCACAATTTCAATTTTTCAAAATTGGGTTTGTTTTTTAATTCTTTGTGGATCTCTGTAATCTGAGGGAAATATGTGTCTCTAATATGGTCATACATTTGGCAGGAGGTTAGGAAGTGCAGCTCAGTTTCCACCTCATTTTGTGGGCAGTGTGCACATAGCCTGTCTTCTCTTGAGAGCACGGTCTGCCTACGGCGGTCTTTCTCAATAGCAAGGCAATGCTCACTAAGTCTGTACATAGTCAAAGCTTTCCTTAAGTTTGGGTCAATCACAGTGGTCAGGTATTCTCCCACTGTGTACTCTCTGTTTATAACCAAATAGCATTCTAGTTTGCTATGTTGTTTGTTAATTCTTTCCAATGTGTCAAGTAATTCTCTTTTTGTTTTCTCATGATTTGGTTGTGTCTAATTGTGTTGTTGTTGTCCTGGGGCTCTGTGGGGTCTGTTTGTGTTTGTGAACAGAGCCCCAGGACCAGCTTACTTAGGGGACTCTTCGCCAAGTTCATCTCTTTGTAGGTGATGGCTTTGTTTTGGAAGGTTTGGGAATCGCTTCCTTTTAAGTGGTTATAGAATTCAACGGCTCTTTTCTGGATTTTGATAATTAGCGGGTATCGGCCTAATTCTGCTCTGCATGCATTATTTGGTGTTTTTCGTTGTACACAGAGGATATTTTTGCAGAATTCTGCATGCAGAGTCTCAATTTGGTGTTTGTCCCATTTTGTGAATTCTTGGTTGGTGAGCGGAGCCCAGACCTCACAACCATAAAGGGCAATGGGTTCTATAACTGATTCAAGTATTTTTAGCCAGATCCTAATTGGTATGTCAAATTTCATGTTCCTTTTGATGGCATAGAAGGCCCTTCTTGCCTTGTCTCTCAGATTGTTCACAGTTTTGTGGAAGTTACCTGTGGCGCTGATGTTTAGGCCGAGGTATGCATAATTTTTTGTGTGCTCTAGGGCAACGGTGTCTAGATGGAATTTGTATTTGTGGTCCTGGCAACTGGACCTTTTTTGAAACACCATTATTTTTGTCTTACTGAGATTTACTGTCAGTGCCCAGGTCTGACAGAATCTGTGCAGAAGATCTAGGTGCTGCTGTAGGTCCTCCTTGGTTGGTGACAGAAGCACCAGATTATCAGCAAACAGTAGACATTTAACTTCAGATTCTAGTAGGGTGAGGCCGGGTGCTGCAGACTGTTCTAGTGCCCTCGCCAATTCGTTGATGTATATGTTGAAGAGTGTGGGGCTTAAACTACATCCCTGTCTCACCCCAAGGCCCTGTGGAAAGAAATGTGTGTGTTTTTTGCCCATTTTAACCGCACACTTGTTGTTTCTGTACATGGATTTTATAATGTCGTATGTTTTTCCCCCAACCCCACTTTCCATCAATTTGTATAGCAGACCCTCATGCCAAATTGAGTCAAAGCTTTTTTGAAATCAACAAACCATGAAAATACTTTACCTTTGTTTTGGTTTGATTGTTTGTCAATTAGGGTGTGCAGGGTGAATACGTGGTCTGTCGTACGGTAATTTGTTAAAAAGCCAATTTGACATTTGCTCAGTACATTGTTTTCACTGAGGAAATGAACTAGTCTGCTGTTAATTTTCCCAGGTTTGCTGTTGACGCATATCCCACGGTAGTTATTGGGTCAAATTTGTCTCCACTTTTGTGGAATGGGGTGATCAGTCCTTGGTTCCAAATATTGGGGAAGATGCCAGAGCTTAAGATAATGTTAAAGAGTTTAAGTATAGCCAATTGGAATTTGTGGTCTGTATATTTTATCATTTAATTGAGGATACCATCAACACCACAGGCCATTTTGGGTTGGAGGGTTTGTATTTTGTCCTGTAGTTCATTCAATGTAATTGGACAATCCAGTGGGTTCTGGTAGTCTTTAATAGTTGATTCTAAGATTTGCATTTGATCATGTATATTTTTGTTGCTGTTTGTGCTTTGTTATAGGGCCAAAAAGATTGGAGAAGTGGTTTACCCATACATCTCCATTTTGGATAGATAGCTCTTCGTGTTGTTGTTTGTTTAGTGTTTTCCAATTTTCCCAGACGTCGTTAGAGTCTATGGATTCTTCAATTACATTGAGCTGATTTCTGACATGCTGTTCCTTCTTTTTCCGTAGTGTATTTCTGTATTGTTTTAGTGATTCACCATAGTGAAGGCGTAGGCTCAGGTTTCCTGGGTCTCTATGTTTTTGGTTGGATAGGTTTCTCAATTTCTTTCTTAGGTTTTTGCATTCTTCATTACATTTACATTTTAGTCATTTAGCAGACGTTCTTATCCAGAGCGACTTACAGTTAGTGAGTGCATGTATTTTTCATATATGCACTCAAACCATTTGTCACTGTTGTTACTTTTCTTCGGTTTTCTGTTAGACATTTTTAGATTTGATAGGGAAGCTGAGAGGTCAAATATACTGTTTAGGTTTTCTACTGCCAAGTTTACACCTTCACTATTACAGTGGAACGTTTTGTCCAGGAAGTTGTCTAAAAGGGATTGAATTTGTTGTTGCCTAATTGTTTTTTGGTAGGTTTCGACACTACTTTCCTTCCATCTATAGCATTTCTCTCTGTCTCTCTGTCTCTCTCTCTGTCTTTGACTCTCTCTCTCTCTCTGTCTCTCTCTGTCTCTCTCTCTCTGTCTCTGTCTCTCTCTCTGTCTCTCTCTGTCTCTCTCTCCATCTCTCACTCTCTCTCTCTCTCTCTCTCTGTCTCTCTATCTGTCTCTCTCTTGCTCTCTCTCTCTGTCTCTCTATCTCTGTCTCTCTCTCTGTCTCTGTCTGTCTCTCTCCCTCTTTTCACTCATATCCCCTGTCTCTCTCTCTCTCTCTATTTCTCTCTCTCTCCCTCTCTCTCTCTTTCTCTCTCTGTCTCTCTCTGTCTCTGTCTCTCTCTGTCTCTCTCTGTCTCTCTCTGTCTCTCTCTCTGTCTCTGTCTCTCTCTGTCTCTCTGACTCTCTGTCTCTCTCTCTCTGTCTCTCTCTGTCCCTCTCTCTCTCTCTGTGTCTCTCTCTCTGTCTCTCTCTGTCTATCTATCTCTCTCTGTCTCTCTCTCTCTCTCTCTCTCTCTCTCTCTCTCTCTCTGTCTCTGTCTCTGTCTCGCTCTCTTGCTCTCTCTCTCTGTCTCTCTCTCTCGCTCTCTCTCTTTGTCTATCTCTCTCTGTCTGTCTCTCTATGTCTCTATGTCTCTGTCTCTGTCTCTGTCTCTGTCTCTGTCTCTGTCTCTGTTTCTCCCCATTGTTCCTAAGTCTCTACCTCTTTTTACTCATGTCCCCTGTCTCTCTCACTGCCTCTCTCTGTCTGTCTCTGTCTCTATCTTCCTCTCTCCCTGCTGAAATTCACAGTAGTTGTCAGTAAGAGTTATAGTCACAGTCCAGACAGTGTCAGATGGCCTGCCTACATAGCTATGACTAACAGGTTGAGTTGGTGGGGGGGTGAACTGGTGGGATGGTGTACTGTGATTTCTGGGAAACACAACAGGGGATATGCTTCTGTGTTTGAGAGGAGGCAGGAAGGAGGTTCTTGCTCTACTGCTCCTTCCCTCCCTCCACTCCCTTACTCCTCTCCCTCCCTCTCTCCCTCCCTCTCTTGTTCCCTCTTTCTTCTCCTCCACAGCATGATGTGTGTGTGAGGGGGCCTGGTGTGAGCCAGCTCTGTTCCAACAGGATATTTATAGTATTTCTCATTAGACATGTCCTGCTAGAGGCAGGGTCACAGCACGGTGAGGTGAGAGAGAGAGAGAGAGCAGTCATATCCTCTACCCAGATGCACACTTAGATGCACACACACACAGTTACAGAACAGACACACTCAATTGTGCAGTCGCATATCCTTTACACACACACACAAGTGTCCAGTCACACACACTCACTGTATAACATTCAGCTCAGACACCTATACATACCCCACAAGACATGCCACCAGGGGTCTCTTCACGGTCCCCAAGTCCAAAACGAATTCACAGCAACGCACAGTATTATACAGAGCCATGATCGCATGGAACTATCTTCCATCTCCAATTATTCAAGCAAACAGTAAAATTACCTTTAGAGAATGGATTAAACAACAACTCATGGAACGGCGGGGACTGTGAGGGGACACAAACACACGTACACACACACTCACGTATACACACACACACACAAACACGTACACACACGTACACACACACACACAAACACGTACACACACACGTACACACACACACAAACACACAGACACACTTTTAGTTGCATTGTTTGTTTTCTCGTTGTATTTTAAATGTGTGTGACTGTCCTTGTCTATCAGTGTATCAGTGTTTTGTTACTTGTCATGTTTAGTGTTTTTTGTGGACCCCAGGAAGAGTAGCTGCTGCTTCTGCAAAAGATAATGGGGATCCTAATAAACAAACAAACTGTACAGACACCCAAGCACACACACACACACACACACATGAAGACCCACACAGCCTCCAACTAAACACACACACATATCCCACTCTAATCAAGACTCAAAAAGCACATTCACAGCACTTTCACATTCAATCCCACACTGCCAAAGAGTGCAGACAAACACACACACACACATTGAGAGCAGCAGGTGTAGAGTGGGCGTAAGTAAGGAGACGGACGTAATCTGTCAAGATGGCCGTCTCAGATGGAGGGAAACCAAACCTTGGCGGACAGCTGGCCTCATACAAAAATTGAACCATTCCAAGAGCTCCAAAACACTGGCAGGGAGGGAAGAAAGAGCATGATTGTGTCCCAAATAGCACCCTATTCCCTATTGGGCCCTGATCGAAAGTAGTGCACTAGGGTATAAGGTGCCAATTGGGATACATCCCATGTTTCTTTAATGCAGCACTTTTCAAGAGAAAGTATTTCCATTTTCCCCTTTGTCTGTCCTCGGCAGCGGCGGGGGTGGTGGGAGACGCAGGTATTCATCAAACTGACACTGTGGATGATTAGGTTCTGTGTTTCGGGGGGAGCGGCTCGTGAAGACCTATCTATCCTCTCTGGTGATGAGGCTGTTGCCAAGGTGACGTTAGTAACACTGGAAATGCTGTCTACACAGCACAGAGTAATGGTAGACCTATTTACTATGAGGTGTCTACAGTGATAGAATATAATATAATTATTATATTATTATTTTTCCAAAATGTGAGCCAAGGACAGGTCCAGTTGTTCGATGTGACAGCGTGATATTATCTGTTTTCAGATCAGTAGATCAGCTTGGTCAGAGAGATGCTGTCACGTGATGAGAGGAAAACTGACTCTGGATCAGAGTTGTCAGGAACAGTGTGTTGTATGTCAGTGGGTAAACAGCTCAGGGAGAGTAGCTGATCTCTGCTCATTGCCAGAGTCTGGCTTCCTGGGCCCAAGACAGGCAAGAGGATTCTGGTAGACAGACAGCACAGAGAAATCTATTAGGCTGTATCTCAAACCTCTTTTCCCCAGGGATGAATGGGGAGACGGGGTGTATCTCAATACTCCTATATGGCTTCCTCTCCTTGTCTCCTATACCCTTAGACAGCACAGAGTAATCTATATATACTGAACAAAAGTACAAACGCAACATTCAACAATTTCAAAGATTTTACTGAGTTACAGTTAATAGAAGCAAATCAATCAATTGAAATAAATTCATTAGGCCCTAATTTATGGATTTCACATGACTGGGCAGGGGCACAGCCATGGGAGGGCATAGGCCCACCCAGTTGGAGTCCAGGCCCGCCCACTGTGGAGCCAGGCCCAGCCAATCAGAATTAGATTTTTCCCCACAAAAGGGCATTATTACAGACAGAAATACCCCTCAGCACCACTACCCCTCCTCAGACGATCCCGCAGGTGAAGAAGCCAGACGTGGAGGTCCTGGGCTGGTGTGGTTACAAGTGGTCTGTGGTTGTGAGGGCGGTTGGACGTACTGCCAAATTCTCTAAAACATTGGCGATCATCTCAAACAGTGGCGATTTGACTGGTAAACTCATAGAAATAGAATCACTAGAATGGGTGCATCACCTCTGACCGTGGCGATTTGACTGGTAAACTCATAGAAATATAATCTATTAATTTACATTTACATTTACATCATTTAGCAGACGCTCTTATCCAGAGCGACTTAGAAATTGGTGCATTCAACTTATGATAGCAAGTGGGACAACCACTTTTTTCTCTTCTTTTTATTTTTATTATTTTTTTTATGGGGGGGGGGGGTAGAAGGATTGCTTTATACTATTCCAGGTATTCCTTAAAGAGGTAGGGTTTCATGTGTCTCCGGAAGGTGGTCAGTGACTCTGCTGTCCTGGCGTCGTGGGGGAGCTTGTTCCACCATTGGGGTGCCAGAGCAGCAAATAGCTTTGACTGGGCAGAGCGGGAACTGTGCTTCTGTAGAGGTAGGGGAGCTAGCAGGCCAGAGGTGGATGAACGTAGTGCCCTCGTTTGGGTGTAGGATCTGATCAGAGCCTGAAAGTAAGGAGGTGCCGTTCCCCTCACAGCTCCGTAGGCAAGCACCATGGTCTTGTAGTAGATGCAAGCCTCAACTGGAAGCCAGTGGAGTGTGTGGAGGAGCGGGGTGACATGAAAGAACTTGGGAAGGTCGAACACCAGACGGGCTGCGGCGTTCTGGATAAGTTGTAGGGGTTTAATGGCACAGGCAGGGAGCCCAGCCAACAGCGAGTTGCAGTAATCCAGACGGGAGATGACAAGAGCCTGGATTATGACGTGTGCCGCTTTCTGTGTAAGGTAGGGTCGTACTCTGCGAATGTTGTAGAGCATGAACCTGCAGGATCGGGTCACCACTTTGATGTTAGCAGTGAACGACAGGGTGTTGTCCAGGGTCACGCCAAGGCTCTTTGCACTCTGGGAGGAGGACACAATGGAGTTGTCAACCGTGATGGCGAGATCATGAAGCGGGCAGTCCTTCCCAGGGAGGAAGAGCAGCTCCGTCTTGCCGAGGTTCAGCTTGAGGTGGTGATCCGACATCCACACTGATATGTCTGCCAGACATGCAGAGATGCGATTCGCCACCTGGTTATCAGAATAATTAATTGAATTAATTGTGTGTTGTCTGCGTAACAATGATAGGAGAGACCATGTGAGGATATGACAGAGCCAAGTGACTTGGTGTATAGAGAGAATAGGAGAGGGCCTAGAACTGAGCCCTGGGGGACACCAGTGGTGAGAGCACGTGGTGCGGAGACAGATTCTCGCCACGCCACCTGGTAGGAGCGACCTGTCAGGTAGGACGCAATCCAAGAGTGAGCAGCGCCGGAGATGCCCAACTCGGAGAGGGTGGAGAGGAGGATCTGATGGTTCACAGTATCAAAGGCAGCGGATAGGTCTAGAAGGATAAGAGCAGAGGAGAGAGAGTTAGCTTTAGCAGTGCGGAGAGCCTCCGTGACACAGAGAAGAGCAGTCTCAGTTGAATGACCAGTCTTGAAACCTGACTGGTTTGGATCAAGAAGGTCATTCTGAGAGAGATAGCAGGAGAGTTGGCTAGAGACTCAAGAGTTTTGGATAGAAAAGAAAGAAGGGACACTGGTCTGTAGTTGTTGACATCGGAGGGATCGAGTGTAGGTTTTTTGAGGAGGGGTGCAACTCTCGCTCTCTTGAAGACGGAAGGGACATGGCCAGCGGTCAAGGATGAGTTGATGAGCGAGGTGAGGTAAGGGAGAAGGTCTCCAGAAATGGTCTGGAGAAGAGAGGAGGGGATAGGGTCAAGCGGGCAGGTTGTTGGGCGGCCGGCCATCACAAGTCGCAACATTTCATCTGGAGAGAGGGGAGAAAGAAGTCAAAGCATTGGGTATGGCAGTGTGAGCAGGACCAGCGGTGTCATTTGACTTAATAAATGAGGATCGGATGTCGTCAACCTTCTTTTCAAAATGGTTGACGAAGTCATCCACAGAGAGGGAGGAGGGAGGGGGAGGAGGAGGAGGATTCAGCAGGGAGGAGAAGGTGGCAAAGAGCTTCCTAGGGTTAGAGGCAGAGGCTTGAAATGTAAAGTGGTAGAAAGTGGCTTTAGCAGCAGAAACAGAGGAAGAGAATGTAGAAAGGAGGGAGTGAAAAGATGACAGGTCCGCAGGGAGTCTAGTTTTCCTCCATTTCCGCTCGGCTGCCCGGAGCCCTCTTCTGTGAGCTCGCAATGAGTCGTCAAGCCACGGAGCAGGAGGGGAGGACCGAGCCGGCCGGGAGGATAGGGGACATAGAGAGTCAAAAGATGCAGAAATGGAGGAGAGGAGGGTTGAGGAGGCAGAATCAGGAGATCGGAGGGAGTAGGATTTAGCAGAGGGAAGAGATGATAGGATGGAAGAGGAGAGAGTAGCGGGAGAGAGAGAGCGAATAGTAGAGTAGGGGCAGAGTGAGTAGTGTTGGAGGAGAGCGAGAGAGAAAAGGATACAAAGTAGTGGTCGGAGACTTGGAGGGGAGTTGCAGTGAGATTAGTAGAAGAACAGCATCTAGTAAAGATGAGGTCAAGCGTATTGCCTGCCTTGTGAGTAGGGGGGGACGGTGAGATGGTGTGGTCAAAAGAGGAAAGGAGTGGAAAGAAGGAGGCAGAGAGAAATGAGTCAAAGGCAGACGTAGGGAGGTTAAAGTCACCCAGAACTGTGAGGGGTGAGCCATCCTCAGGAAAGGAACTTATCAAGGCGTCAAGCTCATTGATGAACTCTCCAAGGGAACCTGGAGGGCAATAAATGACAAGGATGTTAAGCTTGAATGGGCTAGTGACTGTGACAACATGGAATTCAAATGAGGAGATAGACAGATGGGTCAGGGGAAAAAGAGAGAATGTCCACTTTGGAGAGATGAGGATTCCTGTGCCACCGCCGCGCTGACCAGATGCTCTCGGGGTATGCGAGAACACGTGGTTAGACGAGGAAAGAGCAGTAGGAGTAGCAGTGTTTTCTGTGGTAATCCATGTTTCTGTCAGCGCCAAGAAGTCAAGGGACTGGAGGGTAGCATAGGCTGAGATGAACTCTGCCTTGTTGGATGCAGAACGGCAGTTCCAGAGGCTGCCAGAGACCTGGAACTCCACGTGGGTCGTGCGCGCAGGGACCACCAGATTAGAGTGGCAACAGCCACGTGGTGTGAAGCGTTTGTATGGCCTGTGCAGAGAGGAGAGAACAGGGATAGACAGACACATAGTTGACAGGCTACATAGAAAGGCTACAATAATGCAAAGGAGATCGGAATGAAATGAACTAAACATCTGGGAAAGCGAGAGAGCGGGGTCTCCCTCACTTACGTTTCACTGAAACACTCAAATATAACTCTCCCAACTTCCACTTTAGAAATTATAATTGTTGTAAACTACAGCGGTTCAATGTTTCTAGGAATAGACTCTAACTTAGTTTATTCAGCTAGCTAACTTGGTACACCGAATCATATGACGCCAAAGCCAACTAGCATGCCAGCCTCCAATAACACGGTATAGCACCAATACTCGGTTACAACAAACCACCAGTGTGTTAACACGCCAAGCAGATCATTTGTGTCTGTGTCTAACGTTGTGTAAAGTTTTGGGGTAGTTTTGACAGTTTGAGTGAGTACGTCGTCAACTTATTCAGCCAGTTAGTTAGCTAGAATAGTTAGCATACTAGCTAGCCATTGCTCTCTGCCAACGAACTAACCCCTCCTCCCACGGCACAAACACACAGAGAGCCAAGCTAACGTTAGCTAGTCACCCATGTCCCGAATTCCCTTGAACGACTCTGGTTACCAGTATGTAAAAACAAAACAAAAATAAATGTAGGTTATAGCTTACCCTTAGTAGCTACTGTTAGCCAGTTAAGTGCAAAGCTAGCCACTGAATCGATTCAGCCAGTTCGCGTCTGTCCCAACGGAGAGAATGCGTCTCCAAATATTAACGCTAGGTCGCTCCAGCTATTGTTTAGTTAGCTATCCAGGTAGCTACATTTCGAGTACAGTAGCTACTAACTACCTAACGTTAACGCTTCAGATAATGAGGTTAGAAAAACAGCTGAATGGTAGGTAGCTAGCTGGCATATTTACAGGTACTCTTAAGCGTGGAATAACATTGGAAACAACTATCCACAGTTGCTGATAGTTACCAGTAGCTACCCGCTAGCTAGCTAGCTTTATTGGTCCAGGTAGTGAGTTAGCTAGCCTCGTGCTTCACCGGGCTCGGCCGAATACAATACTTACCTACAATAATTACCTACAATAACCTACAATAACTACCTAGATAAACTACCTACAATACCTAACTACAATACCTACCTACCTACAATCTAAATACATGGTTTAATCTTTACTCGACACCATATGAGCCAAGCTTACCTCCCGCCAGAGAGACACAACCTCACCCGTCGCTGTCCAAGTCCAGGTCCATTTATGTGGATGGATGGTCCTGCATGTAGCCCCATCTGCAGAGGTTGCAGGTATTCTGAGCTGCTTAGTGTCAGCAGCCGATCCCGCTTCACTTCCCTCCTCCTTCCACCATCTATCTGCCCTGGGTCATGGTCATTAGGCACCAAGCAGAGGAAACGCGACTCAAACAGGAAGGGAGGGACTAAAAAGACTTGTTCGATAACAAACGCTAATTTCCGTTTTCCTTTGCAAACATTTTTTTAATGTTGTGTGTTGCATGCCCGTAAAATGAACACGGTCCTGTTCTTCATAAAATGAACACGGTCCTGTTCTTCCTTGTCCACTGCCCCACATGAAATGCTCTTTCCACCCAAATACTGCAGACACACAGGCTCTTTTCAAGCATTGTTTACACTCACTCTGAGAGGTCAGTGGGTTATGTTAGATGAAGCATGTGTCTCAAGAGCCAAAATGGTGGCTCAACAGACTTCCACCTGATTGGTAAAACCAATAAATTATGTAGCCTAGTAACTACAGTGCTCACAGTTGCCGTATCTGACCTCGCAGTTGCTGTGACCTTATGTGACCTTAGGTTACCTCCTTTGCTAGGTTATCAACAGTTGGGTTAAGTTGCCCATAAACCCTGATCTTGGGTCAGTTTAGCATTTTCCCAACTAATGGATGAAGTTAGGATTTGGGGATGGGAAGCTGATCTTAGATCCTTTTCACTGCTGGGTTATTAACTAACCTACACACACAGAGGCACTCTGGATTATATCCATACTTGAGACAATTGAGACATGGATTGTGTATGTGTGCCATTCAGAGGGTGAATGGGCAAGACAAAATATTTAAGTGCCTTTGAACGGGGTATGGTAGTAGGTGCCAGGAGAACTGGTTTGAGTGTGTCAAGAACTGCAACGCTGCTGGGTTTTTCAAGCAAGCTCAACAGTTTCCTGTGTGTATCAAGAATGGTCCACCACCCAAAGGACATCCAGCCAACTTGACACAACACATGGGAAGCATTGGAGTCAACATGGGCCAGCATCCCGGTGGAACGCTTTTGACACCTTGCCCCGACAAATGTAGGCTGTTCTGAGGGCAAAAGGGGGTGCAACTCAATATTAGGAAGGTGTTCATAATGGTTTGTACACTCAGTATACATACAGAGACATACTGCAATGTTATTGTAGCCATTTTATGTTGTGTTACAGTCACTACAGTAACATGCAACATAACCATACATTGGTACAGTGAATGAAACAGCAACTAGAAGACTATGATTCTGTACAGAGGCACTAGTGTTTTCTTCCCAAATATGCCTCTGAAAGCTGATCTAAGACCAGTTATATCTTACAGACACGTCATATCTGGTGACACAGCCCCCTCTGCACCAGTGACCATGAACTAGCCTACAGGAGGATGACAATGTGTGAGTGTGTTTGTACATGTGTTTACATGTCTGAGGAGAGTGTGTGTTAGTGTGTGTGTGTGTGTGTGTGTGTGTGTGTTTGTACATGTGTTTACATGTGTGAGGAGAGTGTGTGTTAGTGTGTGTGTGTGTGTGTGTGTGTGTGTGTGTGTGTGTGTGTGTGTGTGTGTGTGTGTGTGTGTGTGTGTGTGTGTGTGTGTGTGTGTGTGTGTGTGTGTGTGTGTGTGTGTGTGTGTGTGTGTGTGTGTGTGTGTGTGTGTGTGTGTGCGTGCGTGCGTGCGTGCGTGCGTGCGTGCGTGCGTGCGTGTGCGTGCGTGCGTGTGTGTGTGTGTGCCAGTGTGTCTGTGTGTGTGTGTATTCCTGGGAGCTGGGCTCAGTTCAAGTTTCCTCTGCAGTGCAGTGCAGTGGCTCTGCAGAGAAAGATGATGTTGCTGCTGACTGGCTGAAAGTCACCTCCCCACCCGTCCCACCTCACAACACATACATTTCCTGTCTAACACACACGCTGAATGATATATTATCTGATAGATTTGAGATGATCATGTATCATTATGGTTTTTGGCAACATCTTCGCCTCCCAAAAATGAGAGTAAAGTCACATATCATCCAGCCTAGTGCAAAGCTCAGAAACTAAAACTCCAGTTTGTTTATTTTACTGCAGTCCTAAATCCACACACAACCAAACTACATTCTTGGAGCACATGCAGCCTGATACAACTTGTATTTCAACTATATATTAAATGAGCACCCATCCGAACCTTGAGACAGGAGTGAAATGTGTGTGTGTGTGTGTGTGTGTGTGTGTGTGTGTGTGTGTGTGTGTGTGTGTGTGTGTGTGTGTGTGTGTGTGTGTGTGTGTGTGTGTGTGTGTGGACATGTTTAACTATACTTGTGGGTACCAGAAGTCCCCTCAAGAATAGTAAACCAAGACAAATTTGACCAACTGGGGACATTTTGTTGGTCCCCACAAGGTCAAATGCTATTTCTATGGGGTTTAGGGTTAAGGTTAGAATTAGTGTTAGGGTTAGAATTACATTTAAGGTTCGGAGATAGGATTAGTTTTAGGGTTAGGAGCTAGGGTTAGGTTTAGGGTTAAGATTAGGTTTTTGGGTTAAGGGTAAGGGTACGGATTAGGGTTAGGTTTAGGGTTAGGGGTTAGGGAAAATAGGATTTTGAATGGGACTGAATTGTATGTCCCCACAAGGTTAGCTGCGCAAGACTGTGTGTGTGTGTGTGTTACCATGTTATGTATGTAGGAACATTGGATGCATAATGCCTTAGATGGAGTGTTTCCCTCCACACTTACAGTATGTTTTGCTGTCTGGATCACTGTTAATGCTGGTTGGAACCAGGAACCCCTCAAGCAAGGCATAGCATGTGTACATATACAACAAGATGGAATGGGGAGAAAGAAGGTGAGATGGAGAGGAGGGGAGAGGGAGGGGGACAGAGAGAGAAAGAGGGAGAGATGAAGGGAGGGAGGTAGAGGGAGGGGGACAGAGAGAGAAAGAGGGAGAGATGGAGGGAGGGAGGTAGAGGGAGGGGGACAGAGAGAGAAAGAGGGAGAGATGGAGGGAGGGAGGTAGTGGGAGAGGGACAGAGAGAGAAAGAGGGAGAGATGAAGGGAGGGAGGTAGAGGGAGGGGGACAGAGGGAGAAAGAGGGAGAGATGAAGGGAGGGAGGTAGAGGGAGGGGGACAGAGAGAGAAAGAGGGAGAGATGGAGGGAGGGAGGTAGAGGGAGGGGGACAGAGAGAGAAAGAAGCAGACAGAGAGAGAGGTCAATTGAGTAAAGAGATGGAGGGATGAAAAGCAACTTGTTGAAGAGAGAGAGGGAGACAGAAAGAGACATTTGAGAGAGTAGACAGATGAAGACCTAAGGAGAGGAGAAGAAGGGTTGCCAAACCACCCCAACAACACAAATGTTTCAACTGTCTCAGGAAAGTTAAAAAGTCCACAATGCTTTTTATTGGGAAACAGAGGAAGAAACAGAGAAAGCGGAAAAAACAGAGAAAGAGCCGCTCAGTCGTTTAGACTCGATGAGACAGAGCGTGTCACCATCACCAAGCAGCCCAAGACTTGTTTTATGACACGAGGGAGGGAGGGGCGAGGGTGTCAGGTGAGGAGGAGAGGGAGTGAGGGGAGCGGAAAGGGATGAAGAGACGAGGGAAGGTGAATTTATATTCCTGTAATACTTAAATATATCTGTATATGAGGAATGATGAGTCATTAAATATATTATTAATGTTGCGGGGTTATGGGGCGAGTGAACACTAACAAGGGAAGAGATACCAACTACACTGCCTTTGTTTATAAGAAATCAAGGGTATTGTAATGATTACTCAGGGAGAAAAAGGGGTAGATTCACGTGCAGAGCGCGGCAGGTGTTTATTTCGCCTTCGCAAAAGGCAGGAATCGTGGTCACAGGCAGGCAATGGTCATACACAGGTAGGCAAACAGGCAGGAGAATCAAAAACTAGGACTGAAGGCTAAAACTGGTTCTCACAAACAAGCTAGGAAAAGGCTTAGTAGAGTCAAAACAAACAATACCTCACAAGGCACAAACAGAATGAACTGAACTAAATAAGGAGATAATGATACCAGGTGAGTAACACAGGTGAAATCAATGAACAAAAATGAAAGACGGGCTACGTTCAAAAACACAAAGAAACAGGGCTACGTTCAAGAACACAAGGTTGACTAAGAAAATAAATACAGAACCTTACAGGTATTTTCTTGCAGGCCTAGTAGGTCTAGTATGTTCTTGTAGGCCTACAAAAGAGATGTAGAGATATAGTCCTCTGGTAATGAAAATATCACAGGTTAGTAAATCAGGGAAACAAGTAGGCCATATAACAGATTTGGTTTGGTCAGCAAAAGTACACCAGAAATATACAAAACACTAAGTGGTATGCTAAATATATGGATATACTCTACAAATTAACTTTTCAAGGAATACAAGAATCAAGACATATTGTGATATCAGAACTGCATTGCAACCGTAGAGAGTGAATGAATATAGAATCAGTGAAACACATTACAATAGTTAGCATAGTCATCAATAGACTCATAGTCCTAGACTATTGAGCACAAGTAGAGATTCCAGCAGAGGAAATGGGCTGACATTACATTATTCCATGGCATTACAGACAACACTATCTTTGAGGTTGATATACCAACACATTTGAGAGCCAGCATGTATGTAATGAACCACATGGTAATATTAATAAATTATTAATAGAATGTATAGTCTAACACACACAGCCATCTAAAGTGTTATGTCTGCCAAGAGTTACATGATCCATCTCCTATCTCTCTCTCTCTCTCTCTCTCTCCCACCACAGTATCCATTTATGTGTGTGTGTGTGTGTGTGTGCGCGCGCGCGTGTTTGCTTGAAAGCGGGGGCTAATGTCTACTGTATTTGTTTTTTTCACTGGCATCTATTCTAGACCATTGCCTCCTCAATCATGCTGTGTTCATTAATGTTTGTGGGCATTGCTCAACTCTGGGTATTGCTAGTTTTACATAGCCAGGAACAGTTCGCACAACAAAAGGCTATGTACGAAATTAACACACCGAAAGTAAAATAATAAATATCTGATCAACTGTCATCATAGCCTATAGGCTAAGCCCTTAATTAACTGAGTTGTGTTGCTGTGCTGCCCTCTTGTGGCACAATAATAATACTGTTAGTTAAACGTGCCACTTGGTGGAAGAATATGGATGTATGTCTGCATGTACTGTATGTCTGCTACTAATATAAATGTAGCTTATGCTCTCCTGTTTTGTCTATTTTGGGGTGGACCTCACAAGAGACAACCTGCATACAACTGAACTTTTTTCCAAAATAACCAGATTTTTCCCCCATCAAAGCTGCATATTGGTTTGTCTATGGAATGGCTAGACTTTAATGTAAACAATGGATGGTCCTCCCTTCAGTAAAATATATTTGACCTAAACCCTCTCTGAACGCTTGAAAAAACAACAACAGTGAACATCCCCTATACCCAAAATAATAATTAAAACAAAGTGGATAGCAGAGAACATGTCTATACCGTTTACCATCACTTATTGGACAGACCAGAGCCTTAGATATGCAGTTTAGAAACTGTTCTTCCTCCTTTAAGCATTACATGGCAAGACGGGATTTTTGATAGCTTTTTATAAAAATGTCATGCAATTCTACGTAATTTTACATATTAGCAGAATATTTTTTTAAACCACACAAATTGCCAAAATTCAGTGGTGTAAAGTACTTAAGTAAAAACTTTAAAGTACTACTTAAGTTGTTTTTGGGGGTATGTGTACTTTACTATTTATATTTTTGACAACTTTTTACTTCACTACATTCCTAAATAAATAATGTACTTTTTACTCTATACATTTTCCCTGACACCCAAAAGTACTAGTTACATTTTGAATGCTTAGCAGAACAGGAAAATTGTCCAATTCATGCACTTATCAAGAGAACATCCCTGGTCATCCCTACTGCCTCTGATCTGGCGGACTCACTAAACAGACATGCTTCGTTTGTAAATTATGTCGGAGTGTTGGAGTTGCCCCTGCCTATCCGTGATTACGGTTAGGTTTGAATTCACATTTTAAGAAGATAAATTGTAGAAATACGGGGGGGTTTATGACTGAGGCTGTGGTAACTAGTGACGACCCTCTATAGGTGGCGCTAATACATTTTACATTACAGGAAAGTCGACTGTTTTTGCTCCAAAGGATCATGGGAACTTCCTTTTCAGAAAATATCAACGTGCTGTCAACGTTTACGCCTCATTCCATTTTGCGATACTACAGGGAGGGAGAACTTGGATCAAGCGCGGCATTTTAATCTATTAATGGTTTGACTACATTTTTTGTCGTAAGGCGCATCATTGTAACGTTAAGTGCATTGACATTTTGTTTTTATTCAGTTTAATTTATCCAGCGGTATAGTTGTGAATTATCTAGTTAGCTGGCTGACTTGATATTACAAACGGCAAACTCGCAAAGACACTTTACTTTCTACAATTTTGTGAAATGTGTTTGGACATCATGGATACTAAAGTGGAATTCGAAGTACTGAAACCTTGCTACACCAGAAGATCTGCCAAACGTTCAAAGTGCAGACTGAGGAAACTTCTCCATTTGAGTTCCAAGGAAGGACTGAAACGGTGGCGCACCAACATTGTCAAAGCCACTCTCAAAAAATACATTCGCTGCGAACAGAAGAGGCTACTCGCTAAACTCGTCAACCAAGAACAACTTTTGACCGAAGATATCGGCAGAATTACACGACCACAAGGCGCAATGGCGCCCAAGAACACAACACAGTATCTGATGGGAATTGTATATGACGACATGCACATCGACACCAGTTCCAACCAGTTTGAAATGTCTGTTTGTAGTGCCTCTCTTTCACCCAGGAGCGCGTGTGAAAGTTCTCTTGATTTTCAACAGAGGGACTTCGACGAACTGTATCTCCATTTTGGATCATGTTGATCAGGATTGAACCAGTCTGTGGCCGAGCTGACCTATACATTGACTCTAAACCTCGCAAATCAAGGTGTGCATAAGGTTATTGTAAATACGATGTATATTATAAGTCCATAGTTAATTACTGCATGTTTATTTTGTGAACGTTTAAATTAAACGTTATCAAATGTATTTTGAATGATTTCATTTGGCTATGGTCTATTGCACAATCATGTTACATGATTCATTTGTTGGGCTTTCCTTGTCCTCACAGCGACGCACCGGACGCTGCCCGTCTGTAGGGGGCGCTCGCTCGCAGCGTCGCTTCCGGTGGAGTTGAGTCCACCTACCTCTGCCCTTGCCTCCACTAAGGTATCCCAGGTAAACCTGCTTCACCTACAGGTAAACGTGGCAGGTAGTTGAGTCATCCAGTAAGGTTCTATGGTGCAATTTGACTTAATTTGGTTGCATTTCTTTATGACCTAACTACAGGTGTAGTCGATATGGAGTAATTAGCCTGTTGGTCGACTTGGTTGTATACGCAGTACCCAGATGTGTTCACATCTATCAGTGCTGTATTTACTCTTGTGCGAGCCTTTTTCAGGTCACTCCATCCTTCCACTTGCCTCCTACCTGACTGCATTCAGCTCGGCTGTTGCCAGATCGTTGGACACATGAGGATGACTGAGGAAGGAAGTAAGGTTTCAAGTCTACCTCACGTGTTGCATCTCTAATGTACACTTCATGGGTAATGCTGACTTGATTAACAATCATGTTACCAAAAGCAACCGTTTTGGTAATATTACATATATTTGTTACCCATAGCAAAGACATTCAATCCATGTTTTTGATGACTTAAAATGTAAACGTTTCTGTTTTGAAAACATGTAGCCAATGACATCAGTGTAAATGTGTTGTGTGTCTGGACATGTTGTGAGTAATCTTAACTTCCTAGTTAAATGCTCTTGTGAATAAAACATTTTATGACCTGATGCCACTTTGTTTTAAATTGTTTTCTGTACTTTGAAGATCTTTAGTGTCGCTCTGTTTTCACATGTTAGTGTTTCAACAAAAGTAACGTGGGCATAAATATTTATATTTTTAGGAACTGTCTCAATTTACTGTTGAGGTAGAATCAGCAGTTCGCTTGTTGGTCACTCAATTCGCCAGCTATCTAAACGTCTATTAATCCCCATTTAATAAGTGTCACTGATATTATATTACTGCCAACATCTCTCCACCCTGTCAATGTGTAGATTTGCATGAAAATAGCTGTAAACCTATTTTTCTCTGCCCCGTGGCAAAATTAGTAGAATCGCAGACCTTTGAGCCACTGTGGCCCGGTGTGTGTGCCCATCCCTGCTTTTAAGGAGCTCAGAGGATTTTATTGGTGCAAGGTTTAGTTGTCTGAGCTCGCCCATGATAACTCCATTAGGACAATGACACGATGGTAACACCTCTCTCGTATGTATTTCCTTTCGCAAAGGGGAGTAAGAAACTACTCCCTAATCAAACTACTGCTAGCCTACAAATTAAATCTGCGTACTCTTCCCCCTCTTACAAATGCGCACTCACACTCCCGCTGTGTATTATTCTGGTTAGAGAGATTCCAGAAATTGACTCCACTGGAAGATCTCAAATGCAGACTCCTTGTCTCCTCAAATCCATTGGAGACGGTCAGAGGGGCGGGACCTCTGGCTTTCTCATCCAATGGGTTTTGAGAAGGAGGCAAGGGAGGACGCGAAGCGTATGCAATTACATGTCTGGCCGGCTTTTAATATAGGCCTTCAGTTAGGGTTGAGAACAGAGCAGACAGGCTCTCACCCCTTTCCCTTCATGGATGACTAGAAAGCCTTCTGGCGTTGGAATAGGACAGATACTTTAAAACAACAGCCAGTGGGAGTAGGATGAGCTGGAATCATTTTCTGTAAGATTACATTAGACTAGTCAGCCTGGTCTCCTAGACATAACAGTCAAGTAAATCCAGGATACTCAAATTAGTATGTTACGATTGGTATGGTTACATAAGACAGATGGTTACTTAAGGCTAAAACGAAAGTCAGGTAGGTGTGTGTATATATCGCAAACTTCTAGCAACCCAAAGTTGAGTTCGAATCTCATCACGGATAACTTGACCATTTTAGTTAATTAGCAGCATTTTAACTATTTTACTTTTTAGCTACTTTGCATCTGCTTAGCATGTTAGTTAACAAATTCCCTAATCTTAAACCTTTTAGCTAACCTTAACCCTTCCCCTAACGTAACCTTTTAACCTAACTCCTAAACTTAACCCCTAGCCTAGCTAACGTTGGTAATAAAATATAAGAATACGAACATAAAGTAAATGGCTCAATAGAATAGAATAAACATAAGTATAATACAGGAAGGCACAATTTACAGTCCTGTATTTACATGTGTATTGGGGTGGGGGGGGCATGTGTATAAATACATTGAGCGGTGGTAGACACACGTCACATTTTATTGGTTGAGTACACATTTTTGCAGGTGCAGCAAAATGTGTGTATTTCTATATCCAACAGTGCAGTAATACTATTACTCATGTTGGTAGATTGGCAAACTCATCCTCTAGACCGCTGATTGGCCAGCTCATCTTATTCTAGACCGCTGATTGGCCAGCTCATCTTCTTCTAGACCGCTGATTGGCCAGCTCATCTTCAGGAGTATGACGTTATACTCTGAGGAAACCCGTTTTACATCCACTAGGTGGAACTGTTTGTCCAATGTTGAGCAGAAGGATAAAGTTGTCGTTAGCCACAGATCTGAGGTCAACTGCCACCTACCCTGAAAATAGCACAGGGTGGAGGGGTGGCGTAGAGGTTTGCCTGTTGCGGTATTCTTCTCCACATGTGAATGAAGGGCCACTGTCAGCATACATACATTCAATCTGTTACAGTTGGGTGATGCTTTATCATGCGAGAGAGAGAGTGTGTGACTGGAATGTAAGTAGTAGAGATTTACACGCTTGCATGGTCATATAATATAATGGCCGAGGGGTGCAGAGAAAGTGTTTCAGCGGCTCTTCCCCTCATCTTTGCCAACACACTAAATATCTCTACAGTTAACAGCTTGCCCTGTCCTCCACCACTACTGCGCCCCACTGCTTTTGGCCCAAGCATACTCCCTAAACAGGTGCTCCTTATCTTCTTCCCGTCCCTCAACCTGCTACGTGTCATACCAAACGTTGCCACAGGGTATGGCCAAAGCCTTATCAACAGAGCCAAAACCGGTCTTGGTTGTTCTCAAATCAATGTGAGAAGTGACGCAGACGCCGAGGTGTTGATTATCGACGGTCCGCTTTTAGACGGCGGCGCGTGGCATCTGTTCTGGCGAGGTGCACGTAGGGGCGCGCACAAACATGGAGGTTTTTGAAACCGACCGGGGTAGGCAGGAAGTGGGCAGGGACCAACGTCACGTGTTACACACAGCTAGGGTGGCAACATCCTCAATGTCTGGCTTACTGGCTGGGTGGTGGAGAGAGGGACTTGTCTGAAGGAAACTAATAATGTATTCCTCTTTGGCTGAGTGAGAGTGACACATTGGTTTCACCCTGTGTTTTATTGCAGCTCTGCCTCCCCTTGTCACATGTGTGGCCTGACAGTTCACTACTGCCAATCTACACGATCTCCCTGTGGCCGCCAAGACTAATGGTCAACACTTTCACCCTGGGGGGTGGAGGGGACAGACAGTCAAGGCTACCATTTGTGTGGTTGATGAACCATGACCACCCCTGTGGCCAGCTCCAGCCTGCCTCGTGATCGATCGGGTAGAGGCTATATAGCAGGGTATCCATTGTCCTAAATGGTCTCCTTTCCTGCTCTTCTTTTGTTATTAATGGACACATATCTACAAGAACAGGTCGAAAGCAATATCTATCTTCAACACATCTACCCACATGAAAAAAGACTAGTATACTATGGTTAAATACTATAGGATTCACTTAAGTGTTTTTGCAGACTTTACTGTAGTATTCATTGTAGTGTTTCTGTGGACTAAAGTCTGCAAAAACATTACAGTTAATACTGTAGTATTTACTGTAGTGTTGCAGACATGACGGTAGTACACTGTAGTTATTTATCGTTTGCTATAGTATAAATATTGTTGTAAAAACAATGTAGTATATACTATAGTAATTACTGTAGTGTTTTTGCAAACTGTAGTATACTGTAGTGTTTACTATAGTGTTTTTGTTTTATTATCTCAGACATAGCAGTGGGTGCTGTGTCCTTGAGGAAACCTACTGAATAAAATACTCAAAGAGCACATTTAGTTCAGAGCTGCTCTTTTCTATAACCTGTAGGGAACACAGTATACAGTGAGGGGAAAAAAGTATTTGATCCCCTGCTGATTTTGTACGTTTGCCCACTGACAAAGACATGATCAGTCTATAATTTTAATGGTAGGTTTATTTGAACAGTGAGAGACAGAATAACAACAAAAAAATCCAGAAAAACGGATGTCAAAAATGTTATAAATTTATTTGCATTTTAATGAGGGAAATAAGTATTTGACCCCTCTGCAAAACATGACTTAGTACTTGGTGGCAAAACCCTTGTTGGCAATCACAGAGGTCAGACGTTTCTTGTAGTTGGCCACCAGGTTTGCACACATCTCAGGAGGGATTTTGTTCCACTGCTCTTTGCAGATCTTCTCCAAGTCATTAAGGTTTCGAGGCTGACGTTTGGCAACTCGAACCTTCAGCTCCCTCCACAGATTTTCTATGGGATTAAGGTCTGGAGACTGGCTAGGCCACTCCAGGACCTTAATGTGCTTCTTCTTGAGCCACTCCTTTGTTGCCTTGGGCGTGTGTTTTGGGTCATTGTCATGCTGGAATACCCATCCACAACCCATTTTCAATGCCCTGGCTGAGGGAAGGAGGTTCTCACCCAAGATTTGACGTTACATGGCCCCGTCCATCGTCCCTTTGATGCGGTGAAGTTGTCCTGTCCCCTTAGCAGAAAAACACCCCCAAAGCATAATGTTTCCACCTCCATGTTTGACGGTGGGGATGGTGTTCTTGGGGTCATAGGTAGCATTCCTCCTCCTCCAAACACGGCGAGTTGAGTTGATGCCAAAGAGCTCGATTTTGGTCTCATCTGACCACAACACTTTCACCCAGTTCTCCTCTGAATCATTCCGATGTTCATTGGCAAACTTCAGACGGCCCTGTATATGGGCTTTCTTGAGCAGGGGGACCTTGCGGGCGCTGCAGGATTTCAGTCCTTCACTGCGTAGTGTGTTACCACATTTTACATTTTAGTCATTTAGCAGACGCTCTTATCCAGAGCAACATACAGTTAGTTAGTGAGTGCATACAATTGTTTTTAATTTTTTTCATACTGGCCCCCCGTGGGAATTGAACCCACAACCCATAGTCACCAATTGTTTTCTTGGTGACTATGGTCCCAGCTGCCTTGAGATCATTGACAATATCCTCCTGTGTAGTTCTGGGCTGATTCCTCACCGTTCTCATGATCATTGCAATTCCACGAGGTGAGATCTTGCATGGAGCCCTAGGCCGAGGGAGATTGACAGTTCTTATGTCTTTCTTCCATTTGCAAATAATCGCACCAACTGTTGTCACCTTCTCACCAAGCTGCTTGGCGATGGTCTTGTAGCCCATTTCAGCCTTGTGTAGGTCTACAATCTTGTCCCAGACATCCTTGGAGAGCTCTTTGGTCTTGGCCATGGTGGAGAGTTTGGAATATGATTGATTGATTGCTTCTGTGGACAGGTGTCTTTTATACAGGTAACAAGCTGAGATTAGGAGCACTCCCTTTAAGAGTGTGCTCCTAATCTCAGCTCGTTACCTGTATAAAAGACACCTGGGAGCCAGAAATCTTTCTGATTGAGAGGGGGTCAAATACTTATTTCCCTCATTAAAATGCAAATCAATTTATAACATTTTTGACATTTTAACGTTTTTCTGGATTTTTTGTTTGTTATTCTGTCTCTCACTGTTCAAATAAACCTACCATTAAAATTATAGACTAATCACTTCTTTGTCAGTGGGCAAACTTACAAAATCAGCAGGGGATCAAATACTTATTTCCCCCACTGTATGGTCTATACTTGGCATGTACATTTCTCACTTATGGGTGGCACAAATTGGCATATTGGGGAGGGGAATGGGCAGGGTATAGCAAATTAAATATTGTAGTATTTGCTGTAGTGTTTTTGCAGTTTGTAGTGCACTGTAGTATTTACTATAGTATTCTACAGTATACTACAAAATTCTATAGTAAATACTACACATGATCGAGGTATATAGTAAGTAGTGTAGTATTCTATAGTAAACTGTGGTCTTTTTTCATGTGGGTAGTGTAAAGATTATTGGGACACAAAGTTGTTGCCCCTGTTATGAAACAACAAGAAAGTTGAAGTTTGCCTGCTTGGCTCTACACTAAAGACATAGGCAATAAGCCAGGGGGACTGATTAGATTTAGCTCTGAAAGGATTTGGAAACATCCCTTTTGAACTTCTAACTCATTAAAAGTAGTGTGTGCACGTGCGCGTATGTGACGGCATGCATGTGTGTGCGTTCCACTTAAACTGAATATAAGGTTCAGTTGGATCACACATGAAGGAGTTGACTGGTAATCTTCAGCTCCGAGTCCCTCTTGACCACATGAAAGAAGGAAACCCAGTTGGAAACATATGATTATGTAGCTAACTAGTGTTCATGTATGTTTTGGTGTGAACTTAGAAACACACCCATGAGAACACACATCAGATTAGAACGTTCCTTGCTAAAACAAAGGAAACAGCTACACTCTACACTGTTTTGTAAATGAGTTTAGGTGGAGGGCGACTGTGGAAGGAAGCCATTATCTTTACCCCAATATTTAAATAAAAGGACATTTGGCTCCAATTAAAAGAATGGAATGCATCTCCTTATCAAGTCAGAAAGTGTGAATGGTTATCATTGAATGTAGCCAGTGCTCATATCAATCTGAATGCAGCAGGACAAAGAGAAGGTAAATCTGCAGGTATAGGCTAATAGTTGTCCAATGATTGTCCCCCCATGACTGCTCATTGTGTTGCAGATGAGCCCATCAGGAGTGAACACAGAGTTTCTTGAACGTCCGTCTTGGAATTCCCAAGATTCCGAAGTCCACAGGTCACCATCCCTCCAGAGGAGTATAGAGGTGAGTCCCTTTTACCTGGACATATTCTGGAAAATGACATGTCTTGGTAGTATTCTGGGAATTCAATATAATTGGAATTTCAAGGGCACTTAGCCCCACAGGGAAAGAGAGAAGGAGAGAGAGAGAGAGACCGACTTTTGGCAGTGACCTTCTCATTAAGACATACAGTGTTCATTTAAGAATGTGTTCTTGGGGACCTTCAATGCTGCAGAAATGTTTTGGTACCCTTCCCCAGATCTGTGCCCCGACATAAAGATCAGTCAATCTGGAAAATTTCAAGAACTTTGAAAGTTTCTTCAAGTGCAGTCGGCAAAAACCATGAAGTGCTATGATGAAACTGTCTCTCATGAGGACCACCACAGGAAAGGAAGACACAGAGTTACCTCTGCTGCAGAGGATAAGTTCATTAGAGGTAACTGCACCTCAGATTGCAGCCCAGATAAATGCTTCACAGAGTTCAAGTAACAGATAGATCTCAACATCAACTGTTCAGAGGAGACTGCGTGAATCAGGCCTTCATAGTCGAATTTGGTCGAAACCACTACTAAAGGACACCAATGAGAATAAGAGACTTGCTTGGGCCAAGAAACACGAGCAATGGACATTAGACTGTTGGAAATCTGTCCTTTGGTCTGATGAGTCCAAATTTGAGATTTTTGGTTCCAACCACTGTGTCTTTGTGAGACGCAGAGTAGGTGAACGGATGATCTTGCATGTGTGGTTCCCACCATGAAGCATGGAGGAGAAGGTGTGATGGTGTGGGGGTGCTTTGCTGGTGACACTGTCTGTGATTTATTTAGAATTCAAGGCACACTTAACCAGCATGGCTACCACAGCATTATGCAGTGATACGCCATCCCATCTGGTTTGCGCTTAGTGGGACTATCATTTGTTTTTTAACAGGACAATGACCCAAAACACACCTCCAGGCTGTGTAAGAGCTATTTGACCAATAAGGAGAGTGATGGAGTGCTGCATCAGATGACCAGGCCTCCACAATCACCCGACCTCAACCCAATTGAGATGGTTTGGGATGAGTTGGACCACAGAATGAAGGAAAAGCAGCCAACAAGTGCTCAGCATATGTGGGAACTCCTTCAAGACTGTTGGAAAAGCATTCCTCATGAAGTTAGTTGAGAGAATGCCAAGAGTGTGCAAAGCTGTCATCAAGGCAAAGGGTGGCTACTTTGAAGAATCTAAAATATATTTTGATTTGTTTAACACATTTTTGGTTTCTACATTATTCCATATGTGTTATTTCATAGTTTTGATGTCTTCACTATTATTCTACAATGTAGAAAATAGTAAAAATTAAGAAAAACCCTTGAATGAGTAGATGTGTCCAAACTTTTGACTGGTACTGTATACACACACACACACGTCAGGGACACACACACTCAAAAACTCACACGTTAGAGACAAGCGCACCTGACCCATATGGAATGCAATTCCCCCCATTCACTCTTCTGCAAATAATGACTTTGTTTGTTCATAGGCCTTCGTTAATATTCGAAGGTGAAGACAAGTCACACATGGAAAATGTCATTGTATTGATGTTACTATAATGTAATTGTATTGATGTTGCTATAATGTCATTGTATTGATGTTGCTATAATGTTATTGTATTGATGTTGCTATAATGTAATTGTATTGATGTTGCTATAATGTCATTGTATTGATGTTGCTATAATGTCATTGTATTGATGTTGCTATAATGTAATTGTATTGATGTTGCTATAATGTCATTGTATTGATGTTGCTATAATGTCATTGTATTGATGTTGCTATAATGATGTCATTGTATTGATGTTGCTATAATGATGTCATTGTATTGATGTTGCTATAATGTCATTGTATTGATGTTACTATAATGTCATTGTATTGATGTTACTATAATGTCATTGTATTGATGTTGCTATAATGTCATTGTATTGATGTTACTATAATGTCATTGTATTGATGTTACTATAATGTCATTGTATTGATGTTGCTATAATGTCATTGTTTTGATGTTACTATAATGTCATTGTATTGATGTTGCTATAATGTCATTGTATTGATGTGACTATCATGTAATTGTATTGATGTTACTATCATGTAATTGTATTGATGTTACTATAATGTCATTGTATTGATGTTACTATAATGTCATTGTATTGATGTTGCTATAATGTCATTGTTTTGATGTTACTATAATGTAATTGTATTGATGTTGCTATAATGTCATTGTATTGATGTTACTATCATGTAATTGTATTGATGTTGCTATAATGTCATTGTATTGATGTTGCTATAATGTCATTGTTTTGATGTTACTATAATGTCATTGTATTGATGTTACTATAATGTCATTGTATTGATGTTACTATAATGTCATTGTATTGATGTTACTATAATGTCATTGTATTGATGTTACTATAATGTCATTGTATTGATGTTACTATAATGTCATTGTATTGATGTTGCTATAATGTCATTGTATTGATGTTGCTATAATGTCATTGTATTGATGTTGCTATAATGTCATTGTTTTGATGTTACTATAATGTCATTGTATTGATGTTACTATAATGTCATTGTATTGATGTTGCTATAATGTCATTGTATTGATGTTGCTATAATGTCATTGTTTTGATGTTACTATAATGTCATTGTATTGATGTTGCTATAATGTCATTGTATTGATGTTGCTATAATGTCATTGTATTGATGTTACTATAATGTCATTGTATTGATGTTGCTATAATGTCATTGTATTGATGTTACTATAATTGCATGTCAGCTGATATGACACTTGCGGTGTTGCAGTGCCATTCCTGTAATGCCACCCCCCAATGCCGACGATCATACTTTCCAGTCCTACAAGCAGTGATCATCTTAGATTGTCAGAGTTGGGACATCCCAAGGATTCCATTTAGACTCTAACTAATCTCCAGTCCATCCCTGGCTGTGGATAGGACATTTGTGTTTGGGGCTGGTTATAGTGGTTCTTGGCTTGCTAGGGACCTTCCACGTTGCTTCCACGTCTACCACAATATGTTGTGGTGATGTTTCAAGTTGGTTTAGGGTTTTAGGGTCCATTTCATTTCAGGGGATCAATGGTTGAAAATTGTAATTTATTTCTCAATAAGGCTTTAGCCCTGCGTGTGTGTGTGCGTGTGCATGTGTGTTTATGTGTGCATGTGTGTGTATGTGTGCATGTGTGTGTATGATATGTCACTCAGCCTGCTGCAGAAGGTGTGAAAGGATGACCTTTATGAGGTTTGCTGCCTCTCCCCCATGGTGTTTGTGTGTGTTTGTGTGTGTGTGAGAGAGAGAAAGTGTGTTAGAGAGATAAAGCGAAAATGTGTGATTGAGTGTGCCTGACTGTGTGTTGTGTGTATGGCATGTAACACATTCACATACTGTATGTCTGTAAACGTTTTTTATTTATTTCTGTCATATAGTCGCTGCGGGGGTAGGAGTATGTGCATATGTCACTCACAGTGGGGGTAGCTGTGTGTGTGTGTGTGTGTGTGTGTGTGTGTGTGTGTGTGTGTGTGTGTGTGTGTGTGTGTGTGTGTGTGTGTGTGTGTGTGTGTGTGTGTTTGGTGCTATGACGCGCTCATTGCATATATATCCACCAATAAAAACAACATTGGCGCCCCAATGTAAATATGGTCCATACCATGCGTTATTCATATTGTTGTTGTTTGTTTTGGGGCCTGACATACCCAAGATGCAACTGACTAGCTTAAGGGGGCATTTGATTGCCATATTTTCATTGGGAAATATGGCAATCAACATTATCTAGTTGATTTAGTTGAATAATGAAAGGTCAAACGATCAGAAATAGTCTCTGATTGTTTTTGCATGTTTATCTATTAGTTCTCTCTCTCTCAATTCAATTTCAATTTAAGGGGCTTTATTGGCATGAGAAACATATGTTTACATTGCCAAAGCAAGTGAAATAGATAATAAACAAAAGTGAAATAAAAAATTAACAGTAAACATTACACTCACAACAGTTCCAAAAGAATAAAGACATTTCAAGTGTCATATTATGTCTATATACAGTGTTGTAATGATGTGTAAATAGTTAAAGTACAAAAGGGAAAATAAATCAACATAAATATGGGTTGTATTTACAATGGTGTTTGTTCTTCAGTGGTTGCCCTTTTCTTGTGGCAACAGGTCACAAATCTTGCTGCTGTGATGGCACACTGGTATTTCACCTAATAGATATGGGAGTTTATCAACATTTGATTAGTTTTTGAATTCTTTGTGTGTGTGTATCTCTCTCTCTCTCTCTCTCTCTCTCTCTCTCTCTCTCTCTCTCTCTCGCTCTCGCTCTCGCTCTCGCTCTCGCTCTCGCTCTCTCTCTGCTCTCTCACTCTCTCACACTCGCTCTCTCTCTCTCTCACACACACTATCTCTCTCTTCTCACTCACTCACTCTCTCTCTCTCTCTCTCTCTCTCTCTCTCTCTCTCTCTCTCTCTCTCTCTCTCTCTCTCTCATTCGTTCTTTCTTTCAACTAATAAAGTTGTAATCAGTGTTGAAACAGTTGCAATGAACAAAGACTGGGTAGATGGCTAGGAGTAGACTACTGACAGTGTAATCTCTCGGGGACAGACTACTTAACATACATTTTGCAAGATTTTAGTTCTGTGTTACCGAGACTGCTGACAGTTTATCCCAGCCAAGTGTGTGGCTCTCTCTATGACTTGACATGCAGTCTGCATAGTCCTCTGAGATACAATTACATTCCCAGGAGGCGCCCTTTTTTAGTCAGCACCAGAGACAAAGGTGGAAACGGGTGGATAATTTTACCCATGTTACCCCTCTCCCCTCCATCTCCCCCCAATGGAGTCGTGTCTCACCCCGTGCCCACCTGTGCCAAACGTCATCGTTACACCCAGACTCATTACTCCGCCCCATACCTGAGTGTCATCTTAGAGCCAGATGGATGACTTTCCCCTCCACAGGGGCTTTTCCCCAATTACCCATCTGTTTTTAATGGCCACTTCCTGGAAACTGGTTTCGCCAACATACACCTCCTAGAATCTGACAGACACACAGCCATCAGAAAAAACCCCAGTCTATATAACTGCTATTTGTGGGTCATTGTTCATTGGTTCAAGGTTGTGGTTGCAATGTTGTCATTGAAACTGTGAGATAGTAGAATCATCACATTATGGTTATTGATGGAGTCATTTATTTTAGTGCTGTGTGTGTTTGCCTTTGCATGAGACTGTATTTGCGGTGTGTGTGTGTGTGGAGTGAGCACCAGGAGTCAGCCACACACACACAAACACACACACACACACACACACACAGTTGTGAAAATTAATTTATTTTGAGAATCTCTTCATGCAGTCCATTGTACTCTGAGTCATTTCCTGTTCAGGTGCTGTGCCAGTCTTAGCCTACATTTCTCACACTCATACTTCCCACGCTCAGCCTGCTGACTCCAGGGCCAATTTGGGATATTATTCATATTTCATGTGTTTTCTGGGTATTTATTGCATATCCCCTTTTGGTTCGACCTCTAAGTCATTGAGGAGAAGGGCAGCAAGCGTAGAGTAGTTTACCTTGAGGTACTGGCCCCTAGTCCATGATTAATATTTCCTTGGTTTCTGGGGATTTCTTGGTATTTCATTGTTACCTTGCCCCTGAGAGGGTCAACCTTTCAATTATCTAGGAACATAAATACCTAGAGGGGAATTCCGACCCGAGTAAAGCGCGTGTAAATGGAACATACCCACTGGGCAAAAACGGTTTGAATCAAAGTTGTTTCCACCGCCATTTCAACCCCAAAAAAATAGATGTGATGACATTGAATCAACGTGGAAAACTGATTCGATTTGCAAAGAGTCATCAACTTAAGGGCATTTCACCTTTTTTTCACCCAACTTTTAACCTAACTCCAATGACATGGTGACATTTGTTGTTGATTTCACGTTGAATTCACGTTAGTTGAAAATTCAACCAAATGTAAATCAAAACTAGATGTTGAACTGACGTCTGTGCCCAGTGGGTAATTCCCTTTTCTCTATGCGTATTCTGACCTTGAACTTAAGCATGAGAATAGCATGCTATTAACCAGCTATTAGTTTGGGGTGGAGATCAAAGAAATGAAGGTGTGGCGGAGGTGTCTACAGAAACACTGTATTCTGACCTTGACTTAATTCCCTCATAGTTCCACCACCTTTACGCTCAATGAAACAATGAATAAGGTCGAGCAACCTGTCGGTTCCACATCTACTTAATTTCTTCTATAGAAATAACACCATTCTCCATCCACTGTAATTTACAAATTGATAAGAGTAAGCCGTTTGGTTAAGGAGATTGTAAATATAAATGACAGTTGTTTTAGGTCTCTTTTACCTTATGACCGACATGTGAAACCAGTCATATGGCAGCAAACTGAAGCATATCAACATATCACCTTTTCCACAGTGAAGTTTATGACATGCTGGCCTTATAACCTTGCATGGCTGAAATTTGGAGACCCAAACTATAGGCTTCTGTAGCCATGAGCAAATGACAGTATAGCGCCAAACCTACTGAGATGATTTACGATTTCTAGAATGTTTTAATTATATTTTTTACAATTTGTATATCATGTTAAATATTAGCTACTATCACAAGCCACCGTCAGATATACCCACATACATTTATAACTTTTAGTTTCTTTACATTTTGCATTATTCCATTACATCCTTAGTTTACCTTCCTTTCCTCTGTTACGTTCGTGTGGTTGTTCCTGAGGATCGCTAGCGATAGTGGATCATATTAGGCTAACGTATTAGAAGTTGTGCAATAATTTGGGACATGTAGCCTATTTGAATCTTTATGGAACGCAGACCATACGTAGCAGTTTAAACCTGGATCCTGGCGCACAGTTTCACGACCATTGGACCGTTGTCATCACAGTTCCATGATTAGTGAGAATTATTAGGGTACATTTACATTTACATTTAAGTCATTTAGCAGACGCTCTTATCCAGAGCGACTTACATCAGCAATTAGGGTTAAGTGCCTTGCTTAAGGGCACATCGACAGATTTTCCACCTAGTCGGCTCGGGGTAGATGTATAGGACTACTGTTCAACCCCTATTGTACACTTTTCTCACCTTCCAATATTTCATGGTTTGAACAATTGAATATGGCAACTTCGAGGATGAATCAAAACACTGTATTTTTGATTCACCAATATATTTTGTGTGTAAAGGATCTCCAGACCTGTTTTTTATTTATTCATAAATACTTTCCTAACCCTAAATAATATACAAGATCAGAGTATTTTTAAATCTACCAATTGGTGCTGAAAAGGACACAAATATATGTGTATTTACATGGCTTTCTTTCGTTGATCCCTAATATTCTGAACCGTTCTTTCCATATATTCTAGTGAGGCTATCAAGAAAATTATAATTAAAGGTACACCAAGTTTAAATTGATGGCTTTAGATAAATGTACTGAAAACCCTATTGAATGAAAACTTCACGAGATAATCTGTCGGCCAGCAACTGGGAGAGTTTTGAGCGGTTTAATTAAATGCATTAAGCGTGCGCAAAGGAACCATGCAAGGGAACCATGCCTGCAATGCCCGGTATACACCTGCATAAGGTAAGTCTGAATACCAACTACGTAGTTGAATACCAAGTGCGTAGGAAAGGCTTGGTTAGGAAAGAATCGGGCCCATAGTGATTTAGAAGGAAGGAAGTTGGAAGGGCTGAGTCTATATTTTAGGCTCTCAGGAGAGTTCACCCTATAAACAGTAACCTTCATATCAACAATCATGTCAGATTAGACAGACATGCTGAACTGATTCAACTTGCACTTTGCACTGCATTGTATTGTACGAAATACACTACATACTGTAAATAAAGTCTGATTGGATAGACAGAGGTATGGGAATCATTCATAAGTCACTCATGCTTTTAATGATCACATCCACCATTGTACAGATTTTAATATGCACACGTTTAGAGAATATTTCACAGTGAAGATTCTCAAATTCTCATGTCCATGTTATTTTTTGTCAATGCACCTCTTCAGTGTCATTCAGTCTATTGTTCATCCCTTGCTGCTGCTTCAAATGGACTTCTTCCCTTCTCTCACTTCCTTGTCTGCTCTCAAGAACCTCAAGGGGGGCTAGACCCCTGCTTGATTTACGTTTGTATACAAGGGGCATGAGGATGTCTGCTCTGTAACAATAAAAATGCACTAACTGGAGTTCGTATGCATGACATATTGCAAAAATACTATGCATATGCATAAAACTGACTAAATGTAATAATAATTTGTATGGAGTATGGTGGCAATTGGCTCAACTTACCCAAGGCAAACATTTTGACACTATTAACTCACACAGCTACAAGAATGCACTTTCATGCTAGGTTTAGCGTATGAAAAAATGTATGTACTCACTAACTGTAAGTCGCTCTGGATAATAGCGTCTGCTAAATTACTAAAATGTAAAATGTTTAGGACCTCATATTGTAGCTTATAGAGACCCCAACTGATGTATAAAACAATCTTAAAATAATCTACTTTGGTTTAGATACAAGTATCATGAAACCTATAACACAATACATTTATTTTTATTTGTGGATATCCGTTTTTTTGGACGTAACTTGCTTACTTTTTCCATGTGGTATCTTCCTTCACAGACTCCATGAAATGATGACCTTTTCCTAAATATTTGGTCACATGATTCATTTTGTGTATGGTTTCCTAGAAACAAGGGGTCAACTAACCATTTGCCCTGCTCTCCCCCAGTGCATCAGTGGACAGAAAGTTAAAAGGTAACTCTTTACACAGGCAAGTAAGAGCCACAATAAGCATGGAGAGTCAAGAAAAAAGGCCATATGCTAATTTAACATAAACATATTATTTTAATATTTGCCCGTTTTCTACAAAGGAAAATGTCTTGAGGCGTGACCGCGAGAGCCCTCAGACGGTCACACTGTATGACTCACAGCTAATTAGAAGAGTCAGACTCGTTAACCTCCCTGTGATTACCTCAGCTGTACCACTGGGCTGGGACACACACACAGTTTTAGCAGCGACTTATTTCCATAAACTGTTTTTCAGAAGTTCCCTGAAGTGTATTTCCGACTAGCCATTTGTAGTTGTGGAAATTCAATTTAGTTCAACCTCGAAGTCATTGTAGTAGTAGACGTGGAATGACTTACCTTGAGGTACTTGCCCCTTGTTTATGATTAATATTTCCTTGGTTTCTGGGGATTTCTTGGTATTTCATTGTTACCTTTCCCCTGAGAGGGTTAACCTTTCAATTATATAGGAACATAAATAGTTAATGATTTAGATGGAAGGAAGTTGGGAGGGCTGAAATCTATATTTTAGTCTCTCTGGAGAGTTCACCCTATAAACAGTAGCCTTCATGTGGTCCTCTGTAGCTCAATTGGCAGAGCATGGCGCTTTTAACGCCAGGGTAGTGGGTTCGATCCCCGGGACCACCCATACGTAAAAATTGATGCACGCATGACTGTAAGTCACTTTGGATAAAAGCGTCTGCTAAATGGCATATTATTATTATTATTATTCATATCAACAATCATGTCAGATTAGACAGACATGCTGAACTGATTCAACTTGCACTTTGCACTGCATTGTATTGTACGACATACACTACATAAATACAGTCTGATTGGATAGACAGAGGTATGGGAATAATTCATGCTTGTAATGATTACAGACACCATTGTACAGATTTTAAAATGCACACGTTTAGAGAATATTTGACAGTGAAGGTTCTCATATTTATTGTGATACTTCGATATCCTTGGAGGCACTTGGCCTGTAAACAACAGAAGGCTGGGTACCTGATCAGCCAGCATTTAGGAGAGCTATCGGTATAGCCATGGGAAAAATAATATTTAATTGGCATTGGCATTTTATTATAGGCTTCACAAGTGTCCATGGAGGATGGATGGACGGACACACACACACAGCTTCCTCTGGGGTGATTTTGAAATAATATGTCTGTGTCTGTGTGTGTGTGTGTACTGTTGTGACGGGGCCCCACTGCCAGGTTGGGTTGGGGCAGAACTGAGCCAGTGATGAGCCTTTGATTATTCTGCAGTCTGAGGTTGCTGCACAAGCTAAAGTGAGTTAACAGCTTAAATACCCTTAGCATCCCTGCCAGAACCTCACCACAACCCCAAACTAACCATACCATAATGTTAGCACAAAGTTAGCTGGCATTGCCAGGGGATTTACGAAAAACCACAACCCCAAACTAATCATACCACAATGTTAGCACAACGTTAGCTGGCATTGCCAGGGGATTTACGAGAAAATAACATGCCTTTGTGTCTTTCAGTATTCATCACAAAAGCTTGTCTCGAGTGCTGCACACACACACACATACACAACTTTATTCTTCTTTTTATAATTCCATCCTCTGACAGCAGCACGGGAGAGCCTTGGGGACATGTTGCTATGACGACGGCAACAACAGCCCAGGTGACAGGGTTAGGGCTGTATTAGAGAGGAGCTGACTGCGGCTTCTTAGGAGCTGTTTGGTTATGGTGTTGTGTCTCCCGTCTGTCTGTTTAGCTTACATTTACATTTACATTTACGTCATTTAGCAGACGCTCTTATCCAGAGCGACTTACAAATAGGTGCATTCACCTTATAGCCAGTGGGATCACCACTTTACAATGTTTTTTTAAAGAATTTTTTTCCCTTTTTATTTATTATTATTGTTTATTTTTATATTTGTTATATTTTTTATTTTTATTTTTTTGGTGGCTGACTAAATACTTTTTTCCTCCCCTGTATATGTACATATCTACCTCAACTACCTCGTCCCTCGAATCAGTACTGGTACCCCATGTACAGTGGGGAAAAAAGTATTTAGTCAGCCACCAATTGTGCAAGTTCTCCCACTTAAAAAGATGAGAGAGGCCTGTAATTTTCATCATAGGTACACGTCAACTATGACAGACAAAATGAGAAGAAGAAAAATCCAGAAAATCACATTGTAGGATTTTTTATGAATTTATTTGCAAATTATGGTGGAAAATAAGTATTTGGTCAATAACAAAAGTTTCTCAATACTTTGTTATATACCCTTTGTTGGCAATGACACAGGTCAAACGTTTTCTGTAAGTCTTCACAAGGTTTTCACACACTGTTGCTGGTATTTTGGCCCATTCCTCCATGCAGATCTCCTCTAGAGCAGTGATGTTTTGGGGCTGTCGCTGGGCAACACAGACTTTCAACTCCCTCCAAAGATTTTCTATGGGGTTGAGATCTGGAGACTGGCTAGGCCACTCCAGGACCTTGAAATGCTTCTTACGAAGCCACTCCTTCGTTGCCCGGGTGGTGTGTTTGGGATCATTGTCATGCTGAAAGACCCAGCCACGTTTCATCTTCAATGCCCTTGCTGATGGAAGGAGGTTTTCACTCAAAATCTCACGATACATGGCCCCATTCATTCTTTCCTTTACACGGATCAGTCGTCCTGGTCCCTTTGCAGAAAAACAAAAGCCCCAAAGCATGATATTTCCACCCCCATGCTTCACAGTAGGTATGGTGTTCTTTGGATGCAACTCAGCATTCTTTGTCCTCCAAACACGACGAGTTGAGTTTTTTCCAAAAAGTTCTATTTTGGTTTCATCTGACCATATGACATTCTCCCAATCCTCTTCTGGATCATCCAAATGCACTCTAGCAAACTTCAGACGGGCCTGGACATGTACTGGCTTAAGCAGGGGGACACATCTGGCACTGCAGGATTTGAGTCCCTGGCGGCGTAGTGTGTTACTGATGGTAGGCTTTGTTACTTTGGTCCCAGCTCTGCAGGTCATTCACTAGGTCCCCCCGTGTGGTTCTGGGATTTTTGCTCACCGTTCTTGTGATCATTTTGACCCCACGGGGTGAGATCTTGCATGGAGCCCCAGATCGAGGGAGATTATCAGTGGTCTTGTATGTCTTCAATTTCCTAATAATTGCTCCCACAGTTGATTTCTTCAAACCAAGCTGCTTACCTATTGCAGATTCAGTCTTCCCAGCCTGGTGCAGGTCTACAATTTTGTTTCTGGTGTCCTTTGACAGCTCTTTGGTCTTGGCCATAGTGGAGTTTGGAGTGTGACTGTTTGAGGTTGTGCACAGGCGTCTTTTATATTGATAACAAGTTCAAACAGGTGCCATTAATACAGGTAACGAGTGGAGGACAGAGGAGCCTCTTAAAGAAGAAGTTACAGGTCTGTGAGAGCCAGAAATCTTGCTTGGTTGTAGGTGACCAATACTTATTTTCCACCATAATTTGCAAATAAATTCATTAAAAATCCTACAATGTGATTTTCTGGATTTTTTTCCCTCAATTTGTCTGTCATAGTTGACGTGTACCTATGATGAAAATTACAGGCCTCTCTCATCTTTTTAAGTGGGAGAACTTGCACAATTGGTGGCTGACTAAATACTTTTTTTCCCCACTGTATATAGCCAAGTTATCGTTACTCATTGTGTATATATTTTTCTATTATTTATCATTTCTTTTTCACCTTGCATTGTTGGGAAGGGCCCGTCAGTAAGCATTTCACTGTTAGTCTACACCTGTTGTTTAATGACGCATGTGACAAATAAAATGTGATTTTATTTGATTGTGTTTCTTTTCAGCCACAATAGCTGGTCTCATTCTTTAGACACAACAGCATCCTTTAGTTTTAAACCGTATGTAACTGACGCTGCTCTTCCACAGCTAGATACACAAAGATGGACACTGATCATTTCCGTTCACAATAATGCAGTGTTGTTGTTTGACCCATTGACCCCACGCATCACAGCTGACCCCGGAGGTCACAAGGGGATTATGGGTGCTGACCCTTGAGCCCATAGGGATTGTGTGAGAACGGCAACCTCAGCAGATTAACAATCAGAGATAAAACTCAACGGAGGTCTAGAGTTCACCTGTCAAAGTGTGGCCACAGTAGTCAGTAGAAACCTGGAAACAACCCACAGTAGTCAGTAGAAACCTGGAAACAACCTACAGTAGTCAGTAGAAACCTGGAAACAACCTACAGTAGTCAGTAGAAACCTGGAAACAACCTACAGTAGTCAGTAGAAACCTGGAAACAACCTACAGTAGTCAGTAGAAACCTGGAAACAACCTACAGTAGTCAGTAGAAACCTGGAAACAACCTACAGTAGTCAGTAGAAACCTGAAACAACCTACAGTAGTCAGTAGAAACCTGGAAACAACCTACAGTAGTCAGTAGAAACCTGGAAACAACCTACAGTAGTCAGTAGAAACCTGGAAACAACCTACAGTAGTCAGTAGAAACCTGGAAACAACCTACAGTAGTCAGTAGAAACCTGGAAACAACCTACAGTAGTCAGTAGAAACCTGGAAACAACCCACAGTAGTCAGTAGAAACCTGGAAACAACCTACATCCCTTGACTTTATCCGTTTCGTTTCCTTTCAGAGTAGCGTTTTCCATTGGACCAGGGCAGAGATGGGTATCCATCAGTGTGTGCAGGTATTTGTGCCATCCCAACACTAACACTCCTGATTCAAACCATTGATCATTGTCTTAATTTTAGATAATTGTTAGTTGAAGCAGAAGTGGTATTGCTGGGCTGGAACAACAGCCCCCTCTCTAGGAATGGGGTTGCCCGCTCTTGTTCAAGAGGGTCTGTTTTGATCCTATATCAATCCCATATAGAGACTGAAGCCTTGGTGTCCCTGTGTCCAAGACTAACAGACAGAACCCATAGGGGTTAAAACACATCAATATTCTCTCTGCGTTCGTTTAATCAATCAGTTTAGATGAAAACCCTTCTTAGGGACGATGCTTTTGATAGGTAGATTTTACACACTGGTGTTCGTCTTGTTTTGCTTTGCGTGGTGAGGCTTCTGTCAATAGGGACCTGTGAGTTTTGGCAGCAGCTAAATAAGATGGAGAGAGATCGATGGCTACTGAGAGATCCAAGGACAACGTGTCCATGTCCCCTCCACCCACCTGCTGTCAGGGAGCACGACTCCTGCCAGCTATTTCTCACCCAATACACACACCTCGGATACAGCGTACACACACACACACCTTAAACCGAACACAAGCACACACACGCATGAAATAACACACACACAAACCCAGACACACACCTTGTGCACAAACCTTACACACACGCACACACACTCTATATCCCATTACATCACATCACCCGGACAGCACACATTTTATTCTGGCTCAGTGCACACACACACGACACGAGAGCCTGCACACGCATAGATAAACACAACGCACGCGCCCATCCATACCGCATAAACACAAATACTGTGTGCACACACACAAACGCAGATAGCAAATTAAACAGGAAGGACAAAGCCTGTGGAATCGACCCGGCCATTTCTCTTGACAGCCAGGAATAATTGAAGAAGATTGATTTTCAGACATTGTACCCCCAGAAGATGAGTCAGGTTTCATTACATGATGTAAACACTACAAAACCACAGCTCGGAAAATAGCACTTCTCGACCACACACATTTAATCAAGTGTAACAGTAGTGGATCTGTCCCTAGTTAGCCAATTCACATCGGCTACACAAGTGTTTTGGTCCGATCCTAGTTTAGTGATGGTCTATGGTTTCTGAGTAGCCTGTTGGAATTGAGCACACTATCTTGACATATAATAATATGCCATTTAGCTGACGCTTTTATCCAAAGCGACTTACAGTCATGTGTGCATACATTTTTACGTATGGGTGGTCCCGGGGATCGACCCCACTACCCTGGCGTTACAAGCGCCATTCTCTACCAATTGAGTTACAGAGGACCATAGGCTGTTACTGAAGTGACTTGTTTGAAACCACACAGCTATTTGGAACATGTTGGCATGCATCTGGGTTTTACCGCTAACACCTCAGCTGTCAAAAGCATGTCCACCCCTTTCTACTCTCCCCCTTACTCGCTTTTCACGCTGACTTGAGGCATTCTGGGATATGTGAGAGCTCTTTAAAGAAATGTGTCAGTTTGTCATTTTGTATCCGTCAAAATGTTATGACGGATGCTACCAAACTTGCCAGGTTTGAATCCAAAACGAATCTGCAAAAGCTACTCACATCACTGCAATGTTAGAAAATCCGAAAATATCATTGTGGGTAAGAAACCTTTTCTTACAGTACCACAAGGCTCAGCGTCCTCATTCTTTCACTCTCTTGATGTCAACCAGTCTCCAGTGAAGGTTAGTAGCTCTTCCACTTTTATCTAGAACGAATAGTGACATCAACCTGGCCTCTTCCCCGAGGCTGTTTAACCCCAAAATAAAACCCAGGGCTTGGAGGAGACGGTGAATGCGCACCTTGATGGACTCCTCCTGGGAAACTGTAAGAAGCTCGCACGCACACACACACACACACCAAAAAGTTTCTGGTCATCCCAAGACAGGCCAATAGATAACTACTGATTGGACTAGTTGACATCATGCTGGAGTTGGATAGCCTCAAAATCCAAACTTCATCTCGTTATTTTTCACAGTTGTTTGATTAGTTTGGATTTCAAGAATAGGAGTTAGTGGACATGGAGGATTGTGATTTCTGCTATAATGTTTTCTATGATTGGACTAAAGCTTAGTTATTATTTCTGCAATTCACTTTGTGGCAATCAAAGTTCATTACAACTTCAAAGCAGTTGGAAAGCCAATAGTGTATTTATTTTATTCATTTCCTGTGTATTGAAGTACCGCCATGACAGGCATTATCATGGAGAGAATGACTTACCCACTTTTATTTGTGTGAATACAAACCGGAGTACCGGCACAGAGTCAATGTGCGGGGGCACTGGTTAATTGAGGTAATATGTACATGTAGGTAGAGTTATTAAAGTGATTATGCATAGATAATAAACAGAGAGTAGCAGCAGCGTAAAAGAGGGGGGGCAATGCAAATAGTCTGGGTAGCCATTTGATTAAATGTTCAAGAGTCTTATGGCTTGGGGGTAGAAGCTGTTTAGAAGCCTCTTGGACCTAGACTTGGCGCTCCGGTACCGCTTGCCATGCGGTAGCAGAGAGAACAGTCTATGACTAGGATGACTGGAGTCTTTGACAATTTTTAGGGCCTTCCTCTGTCACCGCCTGGTATAGAGGTCCTGGATGGCAGGAAGCTTGGCCCCAATGATGTACTGGGCCGTACGCACTACACTCTGTAGTGCCTTGCGGTCGTAGGCCGAGCAGTTGCCATACCAGGCAGTGATGCAACCAGTCAGGATGCTCTCGATGGTGCAGCTGGAGAACCTTTTGAGGATCTGAGGACCCATGCCAAATCTGTTCAGTCTCCTGAGGGGGAATAGGCTTTATCATGCCCTCTTCACGACTGTCTTGGTGTGCTTGGACTTGAAGCTCTCAACCTGCTCCACTACAGCCCCGATGATGAGAAGGGGGGCGTGCTCGGTCCTCTTCTTTTTCCTGTAGTCCACAATCATCTCCTTTGTCTTGATCATGTTGAGGGAGAGGTTGTTGTCCTGGCACCACACGGCCAGGTCTCTGACCTCCTCCATATAGGCTGTCTCGTCGTTGTCGGTGATCAGGCCTACCACTGTTGTGTCATCTGCAAACTTAATGATGGTGTTGGAGTCGTGCCTGGCCATGCAGTCGTGAGTGAACAGGGAGTACAGGAGGGGACTGAGCACGCACCCATGAGGGCCCCCCGTGTTGAGGATAAGCGTGACGGATGTGTTGTTACCTACCCTTACCACCTGGGGATGGCCTGTCAGGAAGTCCAGGATCCAGTTGCAGAGGGAGGTGTTTAGTCCCAGGGTCCTTAGCTTGGTGATGAGCTTTGAGGGCACTATGGTGTTGAATGCTGAGCTGTAGTCAATGAATATGTCACGCCCTGACTCAAGGGACGCTTAAATGTTGAGTCAGGGTGTGTATATTTTTTGTTGTGTGTTTTCAATGGGTGTTATTCTAGTATGTATATATCTATGTTGGCCGGTGTGGTTCCCAATCAGAGGCAGCTGTCGCTCGTTGTCTCTGATTGGGGATCATACTTAGGCAGCCTATTGGCACTGTGTAGTTGTGGAATCTTGTTCCGTGTAAGGTATGTTGTGTGTGCTACCTTGGACTTCACGTTTCGTTTAGTTTGTTGTTTTGTCGTTGTGTTTATTTGGTTTAATAAACATGTACGTATGTCACGCTGCGCCTTGGTCTGACTCGTCATTAAACGAACGTGACAGAAGATCCCACCAAACGAGGACCAAGCAGCGTGCCCAGGCGGAGCGGATGGCCATGTCACAGGTGGCCAATTTGTGGTCATGGGAGGAGATATTCGCGGGGAAAGGACCATGGGCTAAGGTAGATGCCCAGGCAGGAGAGGAGCAACGGCAACACGGAGGAGGTCGGTCGAGGAGGAAGCCCGAGAAGCAGCCCCAAGAACATTTTTTGGGGGGGCACATGGGGTGGTTGGTGGAGACTAGGGTTAGAGCAGAGCCAACTCCCCATACTCACGCGAAGAGGCGTATGACTGGGCAAGCTCTGTGTTATGCGGAGCTACGTACTGTGTCGCCAGTGCGCCGGCACAGTCCTGTACGTCCTGTGCTTGCACTACGCACGTGCCGTGCGAAGATGGGCATCCAGCCAGGACGGGGGTGTGCCGGCTCAACGCTCCTGGTCTCCAGTACGCCTCCTCGGTCCCACATATCCTGCGCCAGTTCTACGAACTGTATCGCCAGTGCGCGTGCACAGCCCAGTGCGTCCTGTGCCAGCGCCCCGCACGTGTAGTGCGAAAGTGGACAGCCAGCCAGGACGGGTTGTGCCAGCTCTCCGCTCCAGACCTCCAGTCCGCCTTCACAGTCCGGTCCGGCCCGTTCCTGCTCCTTGCACCAAGCCAGTGGTGCGCGTCGCCAGTCCGGCCCGGCCTGTTCCTGCTCCTCGCACCAAGCCAGTGGTGCGCGTCGCCAGCCCGGCCCGGCCTGTTCCTGCTCCTCGCACCAAGCCAGTGGTGCGCGTCGCCAGTCCGGCCCGGCCTGTTCCTGCTCCTCGCACCAAGCCAGTGGTGCTCCGGTCAGCTGCGCCACTCCGGAGCCAGAGCAGTACGCTCCACCGGGGTCCAGTCCAGCTCCGGTCAGCGGCTCCACTCCAGACCATGACGTCAGCCCCTCTCCAGGTTCGGGGTCTCCCACACCAGGGTCCAGACAGGGCCTGGCGTATCGTGGGAGGAAGGAGAGGGGAAGCAGCGCGCCGAGGTCCAGACCAGACAAGGGGCGCAACAGGGAGACGGAGAGTGAGAGGTCGTCACGCCCCGAGCCGGATCCGCCCACCCGGCCCCTACCCTGTTATGTTTATGTTGTGCGGTCGGAGTCCGCACCTTTGGGGGGTACTGTCACGCCCTGACTCAGGGGACGCTTAAATGTTGAGTCAGGGTGTGTATATTCTTTGTTGTGCGTTTTCAATGTTTGTATTCTAGTATGTATATATCTATGTTGGCCGGTGTGGTTCCCAATCAGAGGCAGCTGTCGCTCGTTGTCTCTGATTGGGGATCATACTTAGGCAGCCTATTGGCTAGTGGGTTGTGGGATCTTGTTCCGTGTTAGGTATGTTGTGTGTGCTACCTTGGACTTCACGTTTCGTTTAGTTTGTTGTTTTGTCGTTGTGTTTATTTGGTTTAATAAACATGTACGTATATCACGCTGCGCCTTGGTCTGACCCGTCCTTCAACGAACGTGACAGAATAGCATTCTCACATAGGTGTTCCTTTTGTCCAGGTGGGAAAGGGTAGTGTGGAGTGCAATAGAGATTGCATCATCTGTGGATCTGTTGGGGCGGTATGCAAATTGGAGTGGGTCTAGGGTTTCTGGGATAATGATGTTGATGTGAGCCATGACCAGCCTTTCAAAGCACTTCATGGCTACAGACGTGACTGCTATGGGTCTGTAGTCATTTAGGCAGGTTACCTTAGTGTTCTTGGGCACAGGGACTATGGTGGTCTGCTTGAAACATGTTGGTATTACAGACTCAGACAGGGAGAGGTTGAAAATGTCAGTGAAGACACTTGCCAGTTGGTCAGCGCATGCTCGAAGTACACATCCTGGTAATCCGTCTGAATGTTGACCTGTTTAAAGGTCTTACTCACATCGGCTACAGCAACTTTACATAATATTTCCACACTGCTGCTTTGATTGAATCCCGTCTCTATAACTCTCTACCACTGTTAGTCTGTCGCCCCTGACAACCATATCTTGTCCTCATAATAATTATGCAAATGAGATTGATGCCACTGCGCACAGCAGGTGCTTATTAACAAATAACTTGTTTTCAGGACAGGTGCTGTTTCAACCACCACGTTCGTTCACCAGCCAGCTAGTCAGTCAGTCCATCTAAAATCAAATCTCAAGTGGTTGTTATGTTTGGAAGTGTAGGCTCAGATTTTAATTGAATTTCATGACTCATTTCAAGGGGTTTTTGTTCTGAAAGGTCAGGTTTAACGAAGGCCGCCCACCTATCTGGCAGCATGAGCATTGCAATTCCCTTTGGGGTGATATATCGCAGGCCAGGATGTTGTCCTGATCTGATCACATAACCTGACCAGGTAGGAAAAACAGGTGTTAACAGGGTCACATTCAGGAGGGTGCAATGTATCAAAGATGGTGGATAAATGAAGATGTCTTACTCAGGCCGTCTACCATTGAAAGAAATGGTCACAGTTCCAGTCAGCTTAACGGGGTGGCTTTCCCATAAACACTATTGCGATAGCAGCTGGGTCTGGTCTGCTTAGTTCATTGACTGTATATGAACCAGAAAAAAAGGAGCTAGTGAGATGTCTCACATCCTCTTCAGTCTCGGCAATGTCATGTTGCTGAGAGAAAGGCCATGAATAGAGCTGACATTATTCCTTTCCTCAACATGTCATAGATGTATTTCTATCTGAACGTTCCACATCAACCCAGAACATTTTCCTCATCAGCTGTGAGTTGAGGATTTTTGAATTCATGAATTTGCATTCCAATTCACTTTCTTTTGTGAACAATTGTTTTTATTGAATGACAGTAAAATTCTAATGGACCACAACCCTGCAGTGTTGCTTACTCTGACTAGTCTGTGCACTGTAACGTATGTATGTAGCAGTAAACAGAATGTATGTGTGTATTTCAGTAAACAGAATGTGTGTGTGTATTTCAGTAAACAGAATGTATGTATATATCAGTAAACAGAATGTATGTATATATCAGTAAACAGAATGTATGTGTATATCATAAACAGATTATGTGTGTGTATTTCAGTAAACAGAATGTATGTATATATCAGTAAACAGAATGTATGTGTGTATATCAGTAAACAGAATGTATGTATATATCAGTAAACAGAATGTGTGTGCGTATATCAGTAAACAGAATGTTTGTGTATATCAGTAAACAGAATGTATGTGTGTATATCAGTAAACAGAATGTATGTGTGTATTTCAGTAAACAGAATGTATATATCAGTAAACAGAATGTATGTGTGTATTTCAGTAAACAGAATGTACATGTGTATATCAGTAAACAGAATGTATGTGTGTGTATCAGTAAACTGAATGTATGTGTGTATATCAGTAAACAAAATGTATGTATGTATATCAGTAAACAGAATGTATGTATATATCAGTAAACAGAATGTGTGTGAGTATTTCAGTAAACAGAATGTATGTATATATCAGTAAACAGAATGTATGTGTATATCAGTAAACAGATTGTGTGTGTGTATTTCAGTAAACAGAATGTATGTGTGTATTTCAGTAAACAGAATGTGTGTGTGTATTTCAGTAAACAGAATGTATGTGTATATCAGTAAACAGAATGTATGTGTGTATATCAGTAAACAGAATGTATGTGTGTATATCAGTAAACAGAATGTATGTGTGTATTTAAGTAAACAGAATGTATGTATATATCAGTAAACAGAATGTGTGTGTGTGTGTGTGTATCAGCAAACAGAATGTATGTGTATATCAGTAAACATAATGTATGTGTGTATATCAGTAAACAGAATGTATGTATTTCAGTAAACAGAATGTGTGTGTGTATTTCAGTAAACAGAATGTATGTGTATATCAGTAAACAGAATGTATGTGTGTATTTAAGTAAACAGAATGTATGTGTATATATCAGTAAACATAATTTATGTGTGTATATCAGTAAACAGAATGTATCTATATATCAGTAAACAGAATGTGTGTGTGTGTATATCAGTAAACGGAATGTTTGTGTGTGTATATCAGTAAACAGAATGTATGTGTGTATATCAGTAAACAGAATATATGTATATATCAGTAAACAGAATATACAGTATCTCACAAAAGTGAGTACACCCCTCACATTTTGGTAAATATTTGAGTATATCTTTTCATGTGACAACACTGAAGAAATGACACTTTGCTACAATGTAAAGTAGTGAGTGTACAGCTTGTATAACAGTGTAAATTTGCTGTCCCCTAAAAATAACACAACACACAGCCATTAATGTCTAAACCGCTGCCAATAAAAGTGAGTACACCCCTAAGTGAAAATGTCCAAACTGGGCCCAATTAGCCATTTTCCCTCCCCGGTGTCATGTGTCTCATTAGTGTTACAAGGTCTCAGGTGAGAATGGGGAGCAGGTGTGTTAAATTTGGTGTCATCGCTCTCACACTCCCTCATACTGGTCACTGGAAGTTCAACATTACACCTCATGGCAAAGAACTCTCTGAGGATCTGAAAAAAAGAAGTGTTGCTCTACATAAAGATGGCCTGGGCTATAAGAAGATTGCCAAGACCCTGAAACTGAGCTGCAGCACGGTGGCCAAGACCATACAGCAGTTTAACAGGACAGGTTCCACTCAGAACAGGCCTCGCCATGGTCGACCAAAGAAGTTGAGTGCACATGCTCAGCGTCATATCCAGAGGTTGTCTTTGGGAAATAGAAGTATGAGTGCTGCCAGCATTGCTGCAGAGGTTGAAGGGGTGGGGGGTCAGCCTGTCAGTGCTCAGACCATACGCCACACACTGCATCAAATTGGTCTGCATGGCTGTCGTCCCAGAAGGAAGCCTCTTCTAAAGATGATGCACAAGAAAGCCCACAAACAGTTTTGCTGAAGACAAGCAGACTAAGGACATGGATTACTGGAACCATGTCCTGTGGTCTGATGAGACCAAGATAAACTTATTTGGTTCAGATGGTGTCAAGCGTGTGTGGCGGCAACCAGGTGAGGAGTCCAAAGACAAGTGTGTCTTGCCAACAGTCAAGCATGGTGGTGGGAGTGTCATGGTCTGGGGCTGCATGAGTGCTGCCGGCACTGGGGAGCTACAGTTCATTGAGGGAACCATGAATGCCAACATGTACTGTGACATACTGAAGGAGAGCATGATCCCCTCCCTTCAGAGACTGGGCCGCAGGGCAGTATTCCAACATGATAACGACCCCAAACACACCTCCAAGACGACCACTGCCTTGCTAAAGAAGCTGAGGGTAAAGGTGATGGACTGGCCAAGCATGTCTCCAGACCTAAACCCTATTGAGCATCTGTGGGGCATCCTCAAACGGAAGGTGGAGGAGTGCAAGGTCTCTAACATCCACCAGCTCCGTGATGTCGTCATGGAGTAGTGGAAGAGGACTCCAGTGGCAACCTGTAAAGCTCTGGTGAACTCCATGCCCAAGAGGGTTAAGGCAGTGCTGGAAAATGATGGTGGCCACACAAAATATTGACACTTTGGGCCCAATTTGGACATTTTCACTTAGGGGTGTACTGACTTTTGTTGCCAGCGGTTTAGACATTAATGGCTGTGTGTTGTGTTATTTTGAGGGGACAGCAAATTTACACTGTTATACAAGCTGTATCTATATATCAGTAAACAGAATGTGTGTGTATATCAGTAAACAGAATGTTTGTGTGTGTATATCAGTAAACAGAATGTATGTATGTGTATATCAGTAAACAGAATGTATGTATGTGTATATCAGTAAACAGAATGTATGTGTGTTGTCAGGTTGGCGATGTGGAGTTGGTTTGTTTACATCTTTGCCTGCGGTGACTCACAGCCAGTTAATTGCTGTCAATCTTTTTCTCAGAACTCACTATTTTATTTGCCCCCCCTCTCTCGCTGAAAGCTTGCACAGTCAAGTTGAATTTGCCATCTAATGGCGCATTTAAGCTGCTACAAGGACACTCCACTGGCACTTGTTGTCTAAAGGAGGGATGTTGATGGTAGAAGGGGATGTGTGGATCTCTCTCACCCTCTCTTTCTCTCTGTCTCTCTGACCCTGTCTCTAGCTGTCTCTCTCTCACCCTCTCTTTCTCTCTGTCTCTCTGACCCTGTCTCTAGCTGTCTCTCTCTCACCCTCTCTTTCTCTCTGACCCTGTCTTTAGCTGTCTCTCTCTCTCTCTCACCCTCTCTTTCTCTCTGTCTCTCTGACCCTGTCTCTAGCTGTCTCTCTCTCACCCTCTCTTTCTCTCTGTCTCTCTGACCCTGTCTCTAGCTGTCTCTCTCTCACCCTCTCCTTCTCTCTGTCTCACTGACCCTGTCTCTAGCTGTCTCTCTCTCTCACCCTCTCCTTCTCTCTGTCTCACTGACCCTGTCTCTAGCTGTCTCTCTCACCCTCTCCTTCTCTCTGTATCTCTGACCCTGTCTCTAGCTGTCTCTCTCTCACCCTCTCCTTCTCTCTGTCTCTCTGACCCTGTCTTTAGCTGTCTCTCTCTCACCTTTTCATTCTCTCTCTCTCTGACCCTGTCTCTAGCTGTCTCTCTCTCTCACCCTCTCCTTCTCTCTGTCTCTCTGACCCTGTCTCTAGCTGTCTCTCTCTCACCCTCTCCTTCTCTCTTTCTCTCTGACCCTGTCTTTAGCTGTCTCTCTCTCACCTTTTCATTCTCTCTCTCTCTGATTTTGTCTCTAGCTGTCTCTCTCTCTCAAATTGTAATTCAAAATGATTGGCATGAAAATATAAGACCAATGTTGCCATAGTCTTCAAACAATACAAAAAATACAGTTGAAGTCGGAAGTTTACATACACTTAGGTTGGAGTCATTAAAACTAGTTTTTCAACCACTCCACACATTTCCTGTTAACAAACTATAGTTTTGGCAAGTCGGTTAGGACATCTACTTTGTGCATGACACAAGCAATTTGTCCAACAATTGTTTACAGACAGATTATTTCACTTATAATTAACTGTATCACAATTCCAGTGGGTCAGAAGTTTACATGCACCAAGTTGACTGTGCCTTTAAACAGCTTGGAAAATTCCAGAAAATGATGTCATGGCTTTAGAAGCTTCTGATAGGCTAATTGACCTCATTTGAGTCAATTGGAGGTGTACCTGTGGATGTATTTCAAGGCCTACTTTCAAACTCAGTGCCTCTTTGCTTGACATCATGGGAAAATCAAAAGAAATCAGCCAAGACCTCAGAAAGAAATGGTAGACCTCCACAAGTCTGGTTCATCCTTGGGAGCAATTTCCAAATGCAAGAAGGTACCACGTTCATCTGTACAAACAATAGTACACAAGTATAAACACCATGGGACCACATAGCCGTCATACCGCTCAGAAAGGAGACACGTTCTGTCTCCTAGAGATTAATATACTTTGGCGCAAAAAGTGCAAATCAATCCCAGAACAACAGCAAAGGACCTTGTGAAGATGCTGGAGGAAAAAGGTACAAAAATATCTATATCCACAGTAAAACAAGTCCTATATCGATATCACCTGAAAGGCCGCTCAGCAAGGATGAAGCCACTGCTCCAAAACCGCCATAAAAAAGCCAGACTACGGTTTGCAACTGCACATGGGGACAAATATCGTACTTTTTGGAGAAATGTCCTCTGGTCTGATGAAACAAATATAGAACTGTTTGGCCATAATGACCATCATTATGTTTGGAGGAAAAAGGGGGCACATGCAAGCCGAAGAACACCATCCCAACCGTTAAACACGGGGGTGGCAGCATCATGCTGTGGGGGTGCTTTGCTGCAGGAGGGACTGGTGCACTTCACAAAATAGATGGCATCATGAGGAAGGAAAATTATGTGGATATATTGAAGCAACATCTCAAGACATCAGTCAGGAAGTTAAAGCTTGGTCGCAAATGGGTATTCTAAATGGACAATGACCCCAAGCATACTTCCAAAGTTTTGGCAAAATGGCTTAAGGACAACAAAGTCAAGGTATTGGAGTGGCCATCACAAAGCCCTGACCTCAATCCTATAGAAAATGTGTGGGCGGAACTGAAAAAGCGTGTGCGAGCAAGGAGGCCTACAAACCTGACTCAGTTACACCAGCTCTGTCAGGAGGAATGGGCCAAAATTCACCCAACTTATTGTGGGAAGCTTGTGGAAGGCTACCCGAAACGTTTGACCCAAGTTAAACAATTTAAAGGCAATGCTACCAAATACTAATTGAGCGTATGTAAACTTCTGACCCACAGGGAATGTGATTAAATAAATAAAAGCTGAAATAAATCATTCTCTCTACTATTATTCTGACATTTCACATTCTTAAAATAAAGTGGTGATCCTAAATAGTTCTAGAAAAGTTACAATTGCGCTGCAGATTATAATTTCACACCTGTACATTTAAAATATTACAGTCCGTTATTTCACAGCACTAGTGCTTTAGTTCACAGCGGAGGAAAGTGTTACCCCTACTATGTAGATATTCTGACCTGATTTGACCACACAGTCTGTGCCAGCCTCAATCCCTGGCACGCAACATATGAAAGGTTAGCCCATGTCCTTTTAACAACCCGTTTATACCAAAAGACTCCTGTGTGTAAATCCACTTAGTGGTGTAATGGAGCACGGGCAACTGAACAGTGTAACACACACACCCACACATGCACACACACACACACACACACACACACACACACACACACACACACACACACATTGGTAATGTCATGAAGAAGCAGTCAAGGTGAACACACACACAACACAATGGGAGTATTCTAAGTTAGAGGTGAAGTCTGTGGTGGAGGGTTTGTATGTGCGCGTGCATTTGTTAGTGCGTGATTGATTGTAAAATAAAGCTGTGGTTAACATAGGGGACCAAAGAGGAGGGTCTGTGCACTATGTGTGTGTTAGTGTGTACGGCACAACAGGTTAGAGTATGTTTGAAAGCGGGTGGCTGTGAGGGCACAGCGGGGAATAATGTTATCTCTTTCATTAACTAAGTCAGTGAACCCGCTTCCTAATGCCGCTGGATGGGAATTCTACTGAGGCCCACACATGCTCACACACACACACACACACTCTCTCTTTCACACACACACACACACACAGAGACACACACAGACACACATTAGGGGATTCACCCCCGACCGTGCGGTGAATCCATAATGAAAGCGAAAGATCCACCACCATATTTTACAGTATGTATGGAGTTATTTTCTGCTCATGCATTCTCATTTCAACGCCAAACCCACCGCTGGTGTGAATGGCCAAAGAGCTCTATTTTCATATCATCCAACAAATGTAAACGCTAGATCCCCTCCCTCTTCTTGTTTCCACCTGATCCCCTCCTCCCCCATCCTCTCTCTCCCCTCTCCCCCCATACTCCCCTCCTCCCCCCATCCTCCCCTCCTCCCCCATCCTCCCTCCCCCATCCTCCCTCCCCCCTTCAAATGTCATGCCATCTGCCTTGGCATGTAACGGTGTGGGAGTCTGTCACTCTTAATATTGAGTGATAGCCTCTCTGCTCCAGCCCAGCCAGACAGGCCTATAGCCAGGACCAGGCACCAGGCACCCAGCGAGGCAGTGACTATACAGGCCCAGCCTGATTACCACCCGGCCCACAGAGAGACTGAGGGGGGAGGAGGAAGAGACACACAGCTGGTATTCACATACGCACAGTATCGCACATAGAGAGAGCTATGATCTTACTGTACATGATGCACACATGGATGTGTCTATGGACACATGGATAGATGTATGGACACATGGATGGATGTATGGACACATGGATGGATGTATGGACACATGGATGGATGGATGGATGGATGGATGCATGGATGGATGTATGGATGCATGGATGGATGTATGGACGCATGGATGGATGTATGGACACATGGATGGATGTATGGATAGATGTATGGATGCATGGATGGATGTATGGACACATGGATGGATGTATGGACGCATGGATGGATGTATGGACGCATGGATGGATGTATGGACGCATGGATGGATGTATGGACACATGGATGGATGTATGGATAGATGTATGGACGCATGGATGGATGTATGGACACATGGATGGATGTATGGACACATGGATGGATGTATGGACACATGGATGGATGTATGGACGCATGGATGGATGTATGGACGCATGGATGGATGTATGGACACATGGATGATGTACGGACGCTTGGATGGATGTATGGACGCATGGATGGATGTATTGATGCATGGATGGATGTATGGACGCATGGATGGATGTATGGACGCATGTATGGATGTATGGATAGATTTATGGACGCATGGATGGATGTATGGACGCATGGATGGATGTATGAACGCATGGATGGATGTATGGACGCATGGATGGATGTATGGACACATGGATGGATGTATGGACACATGGATGGATGGATGGACGCTTGGATGGATGTATGGACGCATGGATGGATGTATGGACGCATGGATGGATGTATGGACGCATGGATGGATGTATGGGCACATGGATGGATGTATGGACACATGGATGGATGTATGGACACATGGATGGATGTATGGACACATGGATGGATGTATGGACGCATGGATGGATGTATGGACACATGGATGGATGTATGGACACATGGATGATGTATGGACGCTTGGATGGATGTATGGATGTATGGATGGATGTATGGATGCATGGATGGATGTATGGACGCATGGATGGATGTATTGACGCATGGATGGATGTATGGGCCCATGGATGGATGTATAGATGCATGGATGGATGTATGGACGCATGGATGGATGTATGGACGCATGGATGGATGTATGGACACATGGATGGATGGATGGACGCATGGATGTATTTATGGACACATGGATGGATGGATTCTCACGTACCATGCTCCACACGCTCCACACACCAAACACACACACACACAGACCACAAAGACTCTCACGTACCATGCTCCACACGCTCCACACACCAAACACACACACACACAGACCACAAAGACTCCTCACGTTTGTCCTCACCAAAATAGTGTTTGTGTGCATCATGCACTGTGTTGTTTGTCAGCATCAGATGAGTAGTGACCTCACTGGCTTCAGACTGACACAGTTCTCTAACTGTACCCATGTTACCTCTCTCTTCTGCAGAACTGTCTGGACCTGTCATCCTCCCTGCTGGAGAGCCAGGGTCATATTCATTAGGGCACACCTCAGCAAAAAGGTCACATAACTCCTGTTTCACCCTAGTTCACCCTTTCCTCTTGTTTCTGAAAATGTTTTTCCCATTTCATGCCTAATGAACATGACCCATGTTATTGACAACCCGATTCAACCAATCAACTGATTTTCAACACCTTGATCAGCTGAATCAATTAGCTGTTTCAATGCACTACATTACTGTATATCTTATTTACCATATAGCTTATCCTCTCAGATCTACACAAACATGTGGGTGCTGCCTGTAGGCCATGGTAGGGGTTAGAGGTCAATATGGGATTGGGCACTAAACTCTAGCCAGCCAGATAGCCCTGCGTTAAAACCCCTTACAAATCAAATCAAATCAAATTGTATTTGTCACATACACATGTTTAGCAGATGTTATAGCGGGTGTAGCGAAATGCTTCTAGCTCCGACAGTGCAGTAATATCTAACAATTACACAACATATACCCAATACACACAAAAAAGTAAGGAATGGGATTTAAGAATATATACATATATGGACAGCAATGACAGAGCGGCATGGACTAAGATACAGCAGAATATTATAGAATAGAATGCAGTATATACATATGAGATGAGTAGTGCAAGATATGTAAACATTATTAAAGTGACTAGTGTTCCATTTCTTACAGTGGCCAGTGATTTCAATAGGCAGCAGCAGCCTCTAATGTGCTAGTGATGGCTATTTAACAGTCTGATGGCCTTGAGATAGAAGCTGTTTTTCATTCTCTCGGTCCCAGCTTTGATGCACCTGTACTGACCTCGCCTTCTGGATGATAGCGGGGTGAACAGGCAGTGCCTCGGGTGGTTGATGTCCTTGATGATCTTTTTGGCCTTCCTGTGGCATCGGGTGCTGTATGTGTCTTGGAGGGAGCCCTGCGGTTGTGGGCGGTGCAGTTGCCGTACCAGGCGGTGATACAGCCCGACAGGATGCTCTCAATTGTGCATCTGTAAAAGTTTGTGAGGGTTTTAGGTGATAAGGCAAATTTCTTCAGCCACTGTCTGCGTGGGTGGACCATTTCAGTTTGTCGGTGATGTGTACGCCAAGGAACTTGAAGCTTTCCACCTTCTCCACTGCGGTCCCGTCGATGTGGATAGGGGGGTACACCCTCTGCTATTTCCTGAAGTCCACGATCATCTCCTTTGTTTTGTTGATGTTGAGTGAGAGGTTATTTTCCTGACACCACACTCCCAGAGCCCTCACTTCCTCCATGTAGGCGGTCTCGTCATTGTTGGTAATCAAGCCTGCTACTGTTGTGTCGTCTGCAAACTTGATGATTGAGTTGGATGCGTGCTTGGCCACGCAGTCATGGGTGAACAGGGAGTACAGGAGGGGGCTGAGCACGCACCCTTGTGGAGCCCCAGTGTTGAGGATCAGCGAAGTGGAGATGTTGTTCCCTACCTTCACCCCCTGGGGGCGGCCCGTCAGGAAGTCCAGGACCCAGTTGCACAGGGCGGGGTTCAGACCAAGGGCCTCGAGCTTAATGATGAGCTTGGAGGGTACTATGGTGTTGAACGCTGAGCTATAGTCAATGAACAGCATTCTTACATAGGTATTCCTCTTGTCCAGATGGGATAGGGCAGTATGCAGTGTGATGACAATTGCATCGTCTGTGGACCTATTGGGGCAGTAAGCAAATTGAAGTGGGTCTAGGGTGACAGTAGAGGTGATATGATCCTTGACTAGTCTCTCAAAGCACTTCATGATGACAACCTCTGACTGCTGTCAGCCTCTGACCTATCCAAACCCCTCCCCACTCCCTCCATTGGTAGGCCCCCATACAGCACAGACACCAGCATATACATCATTATCTCATTAGCACAAAGTGTGGAGGAGTTGTGTATCAAATGGTGTCCTATTAATTCCTTTGTCCGGTCGATAGCTTGTAGCGCAGCTGGTCTCCAGCTGTATTGGTACTGTTTAAAGTTGAGACGATCCTTCAGGACACAGCCAGGATATTGATCTCCAGCCCAGTTAAAGCCATCCACTCTGAATCTCAGAGACGCCATATTTGCATATCTGGAAAGGGAAGATATTGATTGGCTTGTTTGGAATGCGAGGGCGGTGGTCTCTGTGCATGCATGCCTGCGTGCATGGGTGCGTGCGTGCGACCTTGTATGGTTGTCATAGGTTTTGATACTCCCCAGTGATGGCTTTATTGCAGTAAATGAAACCGTCTCTATTCTTGGCTGGAGCCCAGACTCTGTCTACTGCCAGGTAACCTAATATGTGCTGTGATCACTGGGAAATGGTATTGATGTGGTAGTAGATAGTCATACATGCTCTGTGTGTGTGTGTGTGTGTGTGTGTGTGTGTGTGTATGTGTGTGTGTGTGTGTGTGTGTGTGTGTGTGTGTGTGTGTGTGTGTGTGTGTGTGTGTGTGTGTGTGTGTATGTGTATGTGTGTGTGTGTGTGTGTGTGTGTGTGTGTGTGTGTGCACGCAGTCGTGGGCGCATGTGTATAGTATTCTGCATCAGTCTTACTCTGCCATAATCCCTGACATGACAGTGATTGTAATGTAAGCAAAGTCAACAGTCCTGTAAGCAGCACTTGGTTAAATAAGGATTACGTGAATAAAATGTAATGAAAACTCCCTCCCCAGACAGCAGGCGGTTAAGAGCCCCTGCCCTCTGGCATTTGACATGTCATGTGACATGACCCAGGGGGCTATTGGGGGGTGGGCGCCTTGACCAGTTGGGCCAGTTCCGTCTCAGTGGGTATATTAAACTGTGTGTGTGTGTGTGTGTGTGTGTGTGTGTGTGTGTGTGTGTGTGTGTGTGTGTGTGTGTGTGTGTGTGTGTGTGTGTGTGTGTGCGTGCGTGCAACAGAACATGCACAGGGCTCTACTCTATAGACCCCCCCTCCTCTCTCTCTTTGTGGTCCTATTGTGGTACTCACTCATGCAGAAATACACACGCACACGTACACACGCACACACATACATACACACACATACACACACACACACTGTTGCACACTGTGTGGGCTTATTTACTAGAATGTCACAAATTCATCCCATCCCTCAGTAAGAGCAGTATAGTAGCATGGTAACACTTTCTATGAATCAGACATATACTGCTTTATAACACCCTTTATAATGTCATATAACACTGACTGTAAGTGTCTATAATAAATCGTAAACGGTTTGTATGATGTTTTATAGATCATTAGCTATAATGACTTTTAACGCTATAGTGCATAATGTATTATAGCCTTACTGGTTGATAGGACACCATTTGAAGGCACAGACAAGAAAGGTAATTCACACATTAGGCGCTATAATACGCGAGTGCCATGGATTTAAGGTTTAAGTGAATAAGAATGTTAATTATGATGTGCGATATGCTGCAAAGAAAGCGTTACAATTCGTCCTGTAGCTAGCAAGCTAGCTAGTGGAGATACTTAGGTCTAGCTAGCTATGCATGGTTGGGGGCACAGTGGGGCTGCTCGTGCTCATGCTGTGCCACTACCGGTGTGAATGGCCGCTAGCTAGTGGCAAGACTGTGCTTTTCTGAACAAGATTGTTACAGTTACTGCCTGTCCACGGGAAGACGTTTGATAGACCTGTGAGGTAGCTAGCAGCAGTAGGCTAAAGACTGGGGGACGTGGAACGACCACTTTGCCAACAGACACTTTCCATGGAGCTACTGAGTGTTGACATGTGAATGTTAGCTAGCTATGTTTGTTGTGTATTGAAATGAACAGTTTTGTTTACAAAATGTCCATATCATACTGACTATGTCAAGGAAGCTAACTCTGTGTTGTGCATCTTTCTTTCTATTTCGGAAAATTATCACACTTCTAGCCTACAAATACCTATTATAGTGTTTTATAATGAAGTGTAGTACTTTACTTAAGGCAAACAAAAACACAGTGCTTTATGAAGCTTTATGAAGCATTATGAGCGGTTGTTTAAGTCTATTATAGGGCCTAATGTGTGTATTAACTATCTTGTCTGTGTTTTGAAACCAGTACGGTTATAATTCATTATGCACTATAGTCTAATAAGTCATCATAGTTAATGATCTATAAAACGTCATTCCAAGTTTTATAACCGCTTATGAGTCATAATAGACGCTTATAGTCAGTGTTATTATAACGCATGATAAAGGGAAGTGTTAAATGTATTTTAATCGTTTCAAATCACCTCCTCAATAAATAAATGATTGTCAAAATGTCTAGATCTGGTCCTGTTTCTCTCTCCTCTTTTTAAAATATTTTCACCATCACCTTTTCTCTCTCTCTTTCTCTGCTCTTTGCCTCTGTGTAATCTTCTTGTCTTGATGGAGAAGAGGATATCCGCTAGATAAGGGTGTGAGGAGGGCCTCTCGTTTCCTTCCACCCATCATTAAGAACCTCCATTGCAGACAGGCCTACAGTAGATTGTATCACAGCTGTCATTTTGAGGCAATCACTCATTGTTAATTTCTGACAGGGTCCGCATTGTGTGCTGCTTTAAATGCATTGACAAGATCGGTTGGGTTCTGTGACGCTGGAGGGCATCCAACTTTTTAAACGGAAGGAATGTGACTGCAGTTTTACAGAAAATGTTGAGTGGTTCAACTTTCACACCGTACTGTGTTTTATTTATTACCAGAAAAATGCTGACTCTCATTTACTGTTAGGATCTGACAGATTATTCAGTCAGAAATATATCCACGTTGTGACTGCTAGGGATTCATTGGTACCTGCTAGAATATTCAACAATAGCAGTAGCCTACAGGTATACATGATCCTATCACACTATTTCCTGAACCTCTCCTCGAGCAGTGTTGGGGAGTAGTGAACTATATGTAGTTCAACTGATAATTTAACTATATTTCATAGTAGCTTGGTGGTAGTTGTACTAAATTTAAATCTTGGTAGTGTTTTCAGTAGTTCATTACTATTTTGCCATGTAGCGGTGTAGCTAACTACTGGAACTACACACTACTGTTTCACCATGTAGCGGTGTAGCTAACTACTGGAACTACACACTACTGTTTCACCATGTAGCGGTGTAGCTAACTACTGGAACTACACACTACTTTAAAAAAATTAAACATGGGTAAAGTAGGCAATCATTTCCATTATTTTTCGGCATCAGACCTTCCTAATTCTCACTTGAAACATAGTTTTTGTGTTTAATATGCTAAATTACACATTCTGTTAACATATGACCCCAAAGTTTTTAATTTCTTGCAGTTTGTAGTTGATGACATTTCAGATTTACATATGATCCTTTTTCACGAAGTAGTTTGGATGTATTGAACTACTTTTTCAAAGTAACTTTAGTTAAGTAAACTATATTTATATCAAGGATATCTTTAATGTAGCTTAACTTCTTCCAGAGTGAAGTAATTGGTAGCTTGGTAAACTACATTTTCAGAGTAGCTTCCCCAACACTTATATCTATTTCAGTACCAGCACCTGATTCAACTAGTCAACTAATCATCAAGCCCTAGATTAGTTGAAACAGGTGTGCTAGGCTAGTACTGTACTGGAGTAGATCAAACAAGTGGAGTGGTTTATCATGATTATTGTAACTACTGCTTTAATCATATTTATTTGACACTGCTGTGACCACCTCTACTGTCTTTATGAGACTATGATCTATGAATGTCTCATAGTAATACCAGTTAGTACATGTATTACACATCTACTTGCTGAGTTGAGTTGTTTACTCAACAAACTGGCAAACCATGCCTCCACATTTACATCACAGGTTTCATGTCTAATCAGCCAATCCCTGGCCTCCCAAGCCATTGACCAATCATCCCTCTCCAAGTCGCCAGAACATTCTAACCTCCAAGAGGTTACAAAGATGACAAGAACACATTTCTAAGGGCTGTTATCGGAAGGCTAATTTTACTGTTCAGAGATTTGGGGAGGGTGTGTGTGGTGGGGGGGTCTCCCTCCCTCGCTCCCTCCTCTCCCTTCAGTAGATAGATCCCCATCCCTCCCCCTTCATGAGTCAGAGCTAAATTTGGATGCTGCAAAGTCTCGCCTGGAAACCCTATCCCTTTCATTGTCCCAGGGACGAGAGTGCCTCACATATGACATTTGGCGGAAGAGGATGTAACAGGGAGGGTCGGAGGGTAACTTCCAGTGTGGGGTTACATGCCCTGTTGCAATTAAATATACAAGCTAGATTACAAGTGTGTGTGTGTGTGTGTGTGTGTGTGTGTGTGTGTGTGTGCGTGTGTGTGCGTGTGTGTGCGTGTGTGTGCGTGTGTGTGCGTGTGTGTGCGTGTGTGTGCGTGTGTGTGTGTGTGTGTGTGTGTGTGTGTGTGCGTGCGTGTGTGCGTGCGTGCGTGTGTGTGTGTGTGTGCGTGCGCGCAAGCTTGGTGCGCGTGTGTACTTTAGGTACGTCAACGTGTGTGTATTTGTGAGCGTATGCATAAGCGCCGGTGCGTCTGTGTTTCTGGCATTGAACATGTGCCAAGGTGTGAAGGTGAGACGCCGCGGGGAAGCTCAAAGACAAGAAGGGAATCGTGTCAGGGGTGTAATGGCAGGATCTGTGCAGTATCTATTTGAGTTTGCACTTCCTGTCCCGTGAATGTTGACTAGGTTGGCTGCCGGCAGGGTAACGAGTCGTGTCGCGACACCTGTCCATCATAATCAGTCGGCGTGAGTACAGTTATAACTTCTGGAATAAATAAAATACTGACAATACTAACGATATAGGGACACGACCAGGTGATGTTTCACCTTTGACCCCGTCGACCTTTGTGATAGACAACACACAACATGGCGGACATCAACCATCGGTCAGGGCCGAGGTGAGAATTTAAACATTGCATTTGAAGGCTCTGCAGCATGTGAGGGAAGCTATGTTGTTGATTTCTATGATAATTCTTTACAGAAGAAGTGAGAGAGCTAATAGACCTGAGACTGGAAAGCAGCAAAGGAGTCAAAAGTGCTTGAACTTGGCAGCCCCCTGGGTTATGATAATATCTTTGCCGGCACAACATTCTGGGAATCAGGGATTTCTGTAAACACTGCTCTGTTGACCTCTTGGCCGGCACACCAAAATGAATAAACACATGGATTCAGCTGTAATGTTTTATTTTCTAATGTCAGAGACAGACTAGCCATAGGGCAATTCTGACAAATGCCAGATGGGCTGGTCCATTTTTAGCCCAGTGTGCCTGGCTAAATTGGGGGGTTTTGCACATAATCATCACATATTATTATTTGGCTAATAATTTACATTTACATTATAATAAAGAGGGAAAAAAATGGGCCAGTGTAGGGGCCTCAAGGAAGGAAATGGGCCAGTGTAGGGGCCTTGAGGAAGGAAATGGGCCAGTGTAGGGGCCTCGAGGAAGGAAATGGGCCGGTGTGTTTGAAAGGCCAGGGCCAATTTCTGGGCTCAGTCCGTCCCTGGTAGCAGTCCGGTTATAGCAAAGTGAATTTAGCCTTTTTCAGCGCCCAGCCAAGCAAGCCAACCATTTACATTTTAGTCATTTACTGTAGCAGATGCTCTTATCCAGAACGACTTAGAGGCACATTTAGGGTTAAGTGCCTTGTTCAAGGGCACAGAAAGATTTTTATCCTTGTCGGATCAGGGATTCGAACCAGCAACCTATCGGTTACTGGCCCAATGCTCTTAACCGCTACGCTACCTGCAGCATTTCCAACTTTTCCTTTTTATTTCAAATGTTATCCCAGCTGGGACTTATTTTCCCATAAATTTCCCTCAAATCCTCCTTTACTTCTTCCTTGGAATATTCCCCCCATTTCCCCATAACAATTAATTGTAATGAAACTCTCCAAATTGCAGTCCATTCTTCCTCCAAATTTTTTTTGGGTGCATTCCCAAGGCTACATATCCAGAATAAATCATCCATAATAACTAACCACAAAGAAACCCAGAGTGGGAGTTCCATAGTGAGCTGGTCTCCCCAGTGTTTGGGTGAAAAGTGACAGTTCTAATTTTGATTTCTAGAAGGCAGCAGTGGGGGAGTTGATACTCCATCTGATCTCACTGTGTGGGGTAGATTCCCTCCAGGGACAGGCCTCTGTGGCTCCTTCGTCTCTCTAAGTGTGTGTTTAGAACCAGAGGCAGGCTTCATCCACCGGGAAGCCAGACGGCAGCACAGAGGGACCACGTTTCACACTCTGTGACCGCCTCGAAAAACATTTACGAGTGAATGGTAGCACTGATGAGCATGTACTCGGAGAGGAGGTGTGTGTGTCTGTGTGTGTGTGTCTGTCTGTGTGTGTGTGGGTGTGCGTTCCTGCTTCCGTGCGTATGTGTGACGAAGACACTACTGATAACGATTTGTTTGTAGAGAGGAGGTAGATCTTCTGTAACATTGCCTAGCCACATTGTGGGTTTGTGTAACTGTCAATCAACTTCATCAGCTGGGGCTCGGGGGAAGCTGCCGTTGGCATGGAAACACACTTTCAATTAAGTCCTCCTATTGGCTCTATTTGACTCCCGGAATTCTTTAATTAAGTGATAATGCCAAAGAAGCCATGGTTTGGAGGACATATTGGCATGTGGGTTGCCACGTCTATTCTATGAGCACAAGCACTGTTCATGACAAACTGTTCACACCCCTCTTGTTGGCGGAGAGAAAATGTTGCAGGTTTACAGCTTATTTCCTGCGATTCTATACATTTTGTCATGGGGTGCAGAGAAAATTGTGCAGTTTTAAAGCACATTTTCTTGCAATTCTGTACATTTTGCCATGTCTAATGTGTATTCATGTGATATTTGAGTGACACAAACGTTACAACAAAATGTATGGGCTAAAAAAACTTTAGCCGACATGGGCTAGTTGATCTGGACATTTCTGACGAGTTATAAATAGCTCTCCAAGGTATGCAATGACTGACATGACAAGAAGAAAACTGATTATGAACTACCCAATTCCGAAATTGCACCTTGTGCGTTCTACTATTACAACTTTAAAGAGTAAGTTGAAAGCCAGACTGAGGGGGGGGGAATGTCTGTCTGCTTTAGAGTGGAGATCAAGCTTATGAATGGCGAAGGTGCATAAAGATGACGGCACCCATGTACGCCTCATTTACTAAGTTTACCAACAATTATTACAAAGTTATTTTTCAGTTACAGGTTTAAAACCAACTGGCAGTTTTGGTTTACCAGCATAAACAGCAACAATCATCAATCAATACAGATGGTGGCTACTGAGATAATAACTAGGCCGACAATCACCTCACTGTCACCTTATGAGCAATCATTTACATTGTTATATCATCATCATAACAACTCTACCTGGAAAAGCCACCATCATCCCGAGCCTGGAGGAGTACGAGGAGTGGCGCTTGGAGCAAGAACCACAAAATAACAAACGATAGCCGACAACCCTGAACACAGGGCGAACTATGCTCAGGACGGACGCCACTAGGAGCTAGCTCCAACCAGAGCTCCGCAGCGCAGACATCTGTAGTTTGGACTGACAGCTCAGACATTTGTAGTTTGGACTGACAGCTCAGACATTTGTAGTTTGGACTGACAGCGCAGACATTTGTAGTTTGGACTGAGGCAGAGGGGGTGAACTGCAACGAAAGAGAGAGCGTAGTTAGAGGATGCTCCAATCACAGGAGGAGGGTGGTTAAAAAGTTCATACAATTAAGCACAGCAACTCTCCAAGTCACAGCACACATGCAATCGATTAAGGGCAATCAGCAATCAATGAAAGTCAATCATTTGTGAGAAAGATCAGTGAGAATTCAATTCATAGAAGACCATCTACTATCCTATTTGTTTGTGTGCATTGATGTCCTTCAACATTCCCCATTATGAATTGCCTTTTCAACATCAGCTATTTTGACACACATACTGTACATATGGAATAGCCGGGATTCAGAGAATGTCCATGGCGTTTCCTCTAAGAGTATGGGCAGCCTTCTTACGTCTCCGAACTGAAGTCACCGATTGCACTGTAACCTCCAGCATCAAGGAAGCGCATCACATTTGGCTGAAAAACGTACTGTTGAGAAACAGCGAGGTAAATTGTGAGCGCACAATAACAAAAGGTTAATTAATTCTGAGCTTTGTGCTTTCAAAGACTTCTATTCAACTAGCTACCGAGTATGCAAGCATAATTGAATAAAGGCAGCTGCGGTTTTAAAAGGAGCTATAGAATGAGGAGATATAGAATCCTTTCACTGTGGTAGAGAAGGAACACGCCCTGCGGTGGATAGTCTTGGTCAATGTATCCTTCTCTGTTCTTTGTTCTTAGTTCCAACACACTCTTATCTAGTCAAATAGAGTCGAGGTCTGCGTCCCAAATGGCATCTATTCCCTATGTAGTGCACTACTTTTGACCAGGCCCCATAGGGTATAGAGTGGCATTTGGGATACAGAAGAGGTCTCTGGTCTGATATCAGCAAACTTTCTCATTCTACGTTCTATTGTTACTTCCTCCATGTCTGTGCTGGAAAATATTGAGAATAATCTTTGTCACCTTGGGCTACAAGTGATTGTCCGGAGGGGGCGGTTTGGAAATTACTTCAAAGGTTTTTCAGCATACTTGTGTTATTATTATAATTGTTTACTTCAAGGCGTTATTACGTAAGGATCTGATGGATGTTATTTCTGTTCACCCATTCAACCATTCATAAACTAGGTAGATGTGACGTGGGAGAATGAGGTCAGCATCCCTTGTGCTGTGTTCTCTCTGGGGGCAATAACATGCACACACAGGCATACAAAGACACACATGCTCTCCCATACATACAAATGCACGCGCACACACAAGCACAAGCATGCGCTTCCACACACACACACAAACCACACACACATAAACACACACACACACAATCTCCCAGTCTGTCCCCCCAATTCATATACACACTTTAAAGAATAGAAAGAAGTGATGAACTGCGTCTAGGGAGAACACAGACTTTCCTCCTGTCTCCCTGTTCCATCCACTCTCTCCACCAATCACCTTCATCTATCTGGCAACAGAGCACTTAACCCTCATTACACTTTTTAATCACCATGCGCTCATTACCATATGCAAATGAGAGGAAGACATTATTCTCATCATCTGGGTACCGTAACCACTGGACTGTGTGCTGGTAGGGAGATGGGTTTGGATTGAATTGAATTGAATTGGAACGGTACAAGTGAAGAAGCATTGCCTATATTTCCCAATGTAAAAGTAGACTTTTCAAACACAGAAAATGCATTTGATCTCTTGCTATAACATAGTGCACTATAACATAACACTGATAATCACATGATTAGGCATTCCTATTATGAGGTAATTAGACACAGTGTCTGAATCATATATAACAGTACCAGTAATGTACAGGCTACACTTAACTGCATTTACCCCCATTTCCCTCCCTCCCCCATTTCCCTCCCTCCCCCATTTCCCTCCCTCCCCCATTTTGTGAAGTAAAGCCACCTGATTCCATACAACAGCAGGAGGATATAGAGCCCAGCTGGGTATCTGTCATTACATGCAGCTCTATCCCCTTCCCACAGACACACTATGGTGTCTGTGTTGCTTGCCACATCACCACGACCGTCCCCATGCTGTCAAACCCGCTCACTGTTGACTGTCCATGTGTGTCCTCCACTCTGCAGTCCTGCTCCATTTCCTGTGCAGCCAGAGTAGACAGAGTCCAGGGAGCTGCTCCATATTGTATCATTATCTTCATCCTCCAGTCCTCCAGAGGTGGGTCAGCCATCTTCCCCCAGACCACCAACTGCTGCTGTTCTGTTCCAACCACTCTGTCAGTGGCCTTTGACCTCCCTCTGCTGTGGGAGGAGAGGCACACACACAAACACAGACACACACACACACACACAAACACACACACTCCCCATGTGCCATGTCTACTTGCTCCTCTAGCTCTGCACATGATAAGGAAAGAAAAGCCCATAGAAGTATTGATGTTTCTAACCTATTTTCCCTGTAGCTCAGGTTGACTACTGTGTGCATCCGTAGCTCCTCCTCTGGGACTCTGGCATGTAAAGCATGGGGATATGTGTAGGGCAGTCTCCTAAAAGAGAGAGAGAGGCTGCATCTGAAATGACACCCTATTCCCTACACAGTGCACTACCTTTGACCAGAGCCACAAGTACACAGGGAAGAAGAGGGTGTAATTTCAGACCTAGCCTGAGACAGAATGAGGACAGGAACTTGAAGCTGAACTGCTTGGCTTTCTGACAGATGTTATTGTCATTGCAGAGAAATGCCCTCATTCCCGGCGACGGCGCTACGGCGAAGTAATTACTGGGGTGTCAGATCCGTTCCAGAGCAGCGCCAGCGCTGCCGCTGTGACATTTTCCCTCCGGGCAAGAACAATACCGAAAGGCATATCACTTGGCTGGCATAACAGAGAGGAGAAGAGAGAGAATGTATCAAATTAAAACATGACTTATCACTGGGGCTCATTAGGAAAAAAGTGTTGTGAAGAAATGACCTACCTGTTGTATCGTTTAATTGGCTCAACCTGTCTCCTCACCCTTTTGTTTTCCCATAATTTCACGCTGACGCCCCGCTGGCCAATCGAGCGATAGAGGGACGTTACGTAACGCGACAAGAAGCAGACTGTGAGGAATAATTAGGAAATAAGAAAAGCAACAGGGACCGACGACGACGACCCAACAGCCTCTTTCTTTCTCTTACTCTGATTGGGTAGAAATGTACACAGGAAGAAGTAAAGATTGGGTGGCATGCACGTCTCAAATACCTCCATTTAGCCATTATCGTACAATGATTATCACTAAATAATATCACTGAGTAAAGGAAAGGAGGAGTGTTTGACAGCTTTAATTATTCTGGAGCTCATTTAATGTGCTGGGAACCCGTTGCATTGACGCAGACACAGAGAGAGAACATTGAGGGAAGTGATCATTTTTACGATAGCAGCTATTGTTCTCTCTTGCTGTTTCCGTTGGCCATCCATTAACATGAAAGGCAATGCATCAAATTAAGTTCTCCACAAAATGTTTGTTGTTTTCTGTGACACAGATTAGAATAATTGTACTTATTTGTGTGTGTGTGTGTGTGTGTGTGTGTAGTGTGTGTGTGTGTGTATGTGAGTGAGTAACACTATTCTGGAGTTGTTACCCAGTGTTTTGTTGCCAATCTACGGTAAACCAACAGTGCTACAGAGGTCTGGGGCATCTGCTGTTAGCAAAACTGTGGGGGTGATGTCAATTATAAGCATATGGTTTGTCAATACACACCCACACACGTACACATACACATCCTCTGGCCTTGGGCCTTCAGCACAAAATGAGTGTGTGTGTGGGTGGTTGGGTGTGGGTGTTGGTGGTTGGGTGTGGGTGTTGGTGCGTGCATGCGTTTGTTTGTGCATGTGTGTGTGTTTGCGTGCATGTGTGCATGTGCCTGTGTGTTTGTCACCAGACCATTTGTTTACTGTGTGTGTGTAGTGTTGGCAGGGGCTTCCAGACATAGGGCAGGTGTGTAAGCACCGTTCAGAGACACCTGAAACCCCATAAAGGGGGACGCATTCATCCTAGCAAAAGCCTTGTTGAAGGGTGAGGTGAACTTGACCGTAAAACACCTGCCACAGGGCGCTGGTAGTCTTTCAGAAGGTGTACTTAGTCTATCTTTAAAGTGATACTGCGAGAACTCTAACTTCCTTCACACTGCAAGCAAAGACAAAAACTGTATCCATGAGTACATCTGAAAAACGAAAAACAAATTGCCAGAATCTTTAGTTGATGGGTACCTAAGGGCTTCAATACACGTTCTGAATTCATACATAAGCAGTACAACAAGTTGATAGTTTAGTTGTATCCTCTTAAGGTAATGTTCATGTACTGCATGTAAATGCATTATGTATGTATGAATGGTTATGAATGGGTTATGAATGTGTTTTAGGGGTTATAAGTACCCATCTTTAATGAGCCCCTTCACTTGGGGAAACACCCATATAAATCAATGAATTGATAATTGTTGTATTTTTTTATCCAAATTGTTTCTTTTGGCTAGTGAAATCCAATCTCTCCCAAAAAATATTCCCCCCCAAAGAGACATATTGTCTTAAAAACAGACAAATGGATTTCATTTATACGTTTCCCCCGAAACCACTTCTACCAGAGAGAGGCCAGAGAAGATAACTCTATTCTGTTTAGTTTTTTAAATCCATTTGTCATGAAACATTAACGGTATATTGCATTACCAGCTCCCTGTAATAGAGCCTGTCCATCAGTTTGTCAAACTGATAGCAATCAATAGATAGTACTCCCTGAACAGTCTACATTGGTCATCAATCCACATATCATTTAACATAATGACGGTCTTCCCCTGTGCTTCTGACTTCATTTTAAAACACATTACCGGTTTATACTTCAGATAAGATTTATGTATTTACCGTATTGATGCTGATGCATCTGAATTCAAAATAACATTTTATGAACTATTTTAGATATTTCACGACTGTGACTGTTTTAGTCACTCGTATTTCAAAAATAATGTTATTTCGCTATAAATTACCAGGGTAAATATAAGCTCTAGGCTACCGCTATGGGTAAAGGATGGTAAATGACTTGTTGGTATCACATGTTGTATTGTATGATGTTTTGAAGGGCTGGGAGAGAGCTATTAATACACTGTAGTAAAGCAAGTCCCGCCGTGGGCAGAATGAATTGCGTTCCACCTCAGAATACTCATCCTAGTGTGAAAAACACAAAAATTTATGCACGCATGACTGTAAGTCGCTTTGGATAAAAGCGTCTGCTAAATGGCATATTACTATTTATTATATTATAAAAAAAAGTCTCTCTCTTTTCATGAGGTGGATTTTGCCATCAACGGAAATTCTCTCTGAGTGTGAGCCCCCGTCACAGGCAAGCGCATGCATGCAGGCTCTCTCTCTCACACACACACACTCCTCACCCCTCCCCCCCTTCCCCCACACTGGTAGTGCGGGTGCAGTACAGTGTATAGGGAATGAGTCAGGGATTAGAGAGACGGTCTGTCCCCTGTCATAACACTGGTTCTCTGAAGATAAACAGACTGCCGTCCTAACACAGAGGAACATTAGACACCACTCTCATTGCCTCTTTTTCAATTCACATCCCAATTGCTGTAATGCAAACCAAGTGGAGGGATCATCTCTGCAAATGCGATGGGGTGTGTGTGTGTGTGTGTGTGTGTGAGTGTGTGTGTGTGAGTGTGAGTATGCGCGTGCATGTTTGTGTGTGTGCATGCGTGTGTGAGTATGCGTGTGTGTATGTCCGTGGTAATGCGTCGTATCCAAACACGTTATCAGATGAATAGGTCATGGTTAACACTGGTTGACACTGGCTAGGAATGACACTTGACCTCTCAAAACACCTATAATTCAATGTTCCATCTTACAAGGACATGACAACAACATACCAGTACTTAACGCATTGCTCGAAATTGCCGTTCCTACGAGTGTAACCTATTACCCTGGCTGTGTTAACAGCACGTTTACCTCCATAAAACCCTAAGAAAAGTCCTTGACATGCGTTCAAATCACTCTGCTCGCGATAAGAGATAGAGAGAGCTAATCTGCCTTCGTCAGATAAGTGCAAGCCACCCAGATAAAAAGCAGAGATTCAGATAGTCAGTTTGTCTGATAATAAATGAACGAATTGGAGACAAATTGAGGCATGATGATAAAAAATGGCAAGTTGTGAAATAATCTAGAGATATAGGATGTCAGCCCTTTTAGAGAGGGGGTAAAGAGACAGGGAAGACGACAGCTCTCCAGAGTCATTAGAGGGGGTGATGTTGGGGGGTGGGGTGATCTGGCTGTGCATGTGTCTTGTTGAGTCTGTACCCTGTCTACTGCAGTATCACCAGGTGGTGATTATAGCTTTGGAACACACTCAGCGTGGGCCAGGAGACAGGGGGGAAGGGAGGAGGAGAGAGGGGGGAGGTTCAGGGAGGTGGAAAGAGAGAGAACAGAGAGAGAGACTGGGAGGCTACTGTCTCCACACAAATTCCCCGACAGACAGACACACACACACACACACATGAACACACACACAATGCAGTGTGAGGCTGTTAGAAACAAAAGGTACAGGAAGAGAAATGGAGAGTAGAATGGTTTGTGTGTTTTGTAGAGAATCCTTCCTACAGCCACCAACAGATCTGATCCTTCCTACAGCCAGCAACAGATCTGATCCTTCCAACAACCACCAACGGATCTGATCCTTCCAACAGCCACCAACAGATTGGATCCTTCCAACAGACACACAGATCTGATCCTTCCTACAGCCACCAACAGATCTATCCTTCCTACAGCCACCAACAGATCTGATCCTTCCTACAGCCACCAACAGATCTGATCCTTCCTACAGCCACCAACAGATCTGATCCTTCCTACAGCCACCAACAGATCTGTTCCTACAGCCACCAACAGATCCTATCCTTCCTACAGCCACCAACAGACCTGATCCTTCCTACAGCCACCAAAATAGCTGATCCTTCCTACAGCCACCATAATATCTGATCCTTCCTACAGCCACCAACAGACCTGATCCTTCCTACAGCCAGCAACAGATCTGATCCTTCCTACAGCCACACACAGATCTATCCTTCCTACAGCCACCAACAGATCTGATCCTTCCTACAGCCACCAACAGATCTGATCCTTCCTACAGCCAGCAACAGATCTGATCCTTCCTACAGCCACCATAATATCTGATCCTTCCTACAGCCAGCAACAGATCTGATCCTTCCTACAGCCACCAACAGACCTGATCCTTCCTACAGCCAGCAACAGATCTGATCCTTCCTACAGCCATACACAGATCTATCCTTCCTACAGCCACCAACAGATCTGATCCTTCCTACAGCCACCAACAGATCTGATCCTTCCTACAGCCAGCAACAGATCTGATCCTTCCAACAGCCACCAACAGATCTGATCCTTCCTACAGCCAGCAACAGATCTGATGCTTCCTACAGCCAGCAACAGATCTGATCCTTCCAACAGCCACCAACAGATCTGATCTTTCCTACAGCCAGCAACAGATCTGATGCTTCCTACAGCCACACACAGATCTATCCTTCCTACAGCCAACAACAGATCTGATCCTTCCTACAGCCACCAACAGATCTGATCCTTCCTACAGCCAGCAACAGATCTGATCCTTCCAACAGCCACCAACAGATCTCATCCTTCCTACAGCCACCAACAGATCTCATCCTTCCTATAACCAGCAACAGATCTCATCCTTCCTACAACCACCAACAGATCTCATCCTTCCTACAGCCAGCAACAGATCTCAGGGCATATCTTCACTTCCTCTACTTCCAGTGCAACAAGCTCCGCTTTACTATTGGTAAATTTTTCTATTAATGTATGTGTTTAACTGAGCCCTTTTTGCAAACACAACTTATCTCACTCAAGGGAAATATGGAGAGAAATATGAGCTGATATCTCGTCTTTCTTATGAAGCAAGGTGACTGGTACTGTAGCACCTTGATGTTGTTGCAGTTTGTTTACTCACTGTTCTATAATGGAAATGCTTTTTTTTAAATTGACATATGGAATAATTTCATCCATAGCTTCTTCGATAGCTACTCTTGCCTCAATTTGCACTCTATTAGATAGTGTCTGTGCCAGAATAAATAATTGAATATGCCTCGCTGGCGGGGTAAATGGTAGAATAACAATATGAACACTCTAGACAATCATGTCATATCTGGACTTGCAGCTCCACGAGCAAGCTATACACAGTGTTGGTTAAACTCAGTGCTCATGGGTGTTGTCCTCTATTGGTCTGAGTTCTCTGGGTACTGACGTACCTTCACACAGGAAGATAGAGAGAGAGGGGGAGGAGAAGGAAGAGAGAGAGAGAGAGAGAGAGAGAGAGAGAGAGAGAGAGAGAGAGAGAGAGAGAGAGAGAGAGAGAGAGAGAGAGAGAGAGAGAGAGAGAGAGAGAGAGAGAGAGAGAGAGAGAGAGAGAGAGAGAGAGAGAGAGAGAGAGAGATAGAAGATAGGTAGAGATATAAGACAAGAGATAGAGAGATGGGGAGATAGAGAGAGAGAGAGAGAGGGGGGAGAAGATAGGTAGAGATATAAGACAAGAGATAGAGAGATGGGGAGACAGAGAGAGAGAGAGAAAGAGCGAAAGAAAGAAAGTGAGAGAGGGTGTTTGAGAGGCCCTCTAGCCATCCTTGTGACTGTAAGCAAAAACATCGACTTGCTTTCATCAACGGTGAAAAAAACAACTGAAAGGGCTTTGGGTGTCGGCATGGGGAGTCTCTGTGGTTTCTCCTCGGTGACGATAATCTAATTCTGCAGAAGTTGCAGGCGAATTGTAACTAACGCGGCTTTCAGTTTGAATCAGATCAGGCAAAATCACACACACACACACGCAAGGCACGGGCACACACAATTGCATATGTACACACACACACACACACACTTACACACTCCTCCCTCCATCCTCTTTTCCACGGTTCTGCCTCTCTGTCCCACCCAGTGTAGCGAAGCAGCTGCTTTTGTGGTTCATCTGGAAGTTCACCCTCTCTTTTTTCTTTGGTTTGTTCCTCTCTTCCATCTGTGCATTCACACATAGATCAGGAGATCTAAAGGTGGGTGTGGTGTGGGTGTGTGGGGGTGTGGTGTGGGTGTGTGGGGGTGTGGTGTGGGTGTGTGGGGGTGGAGGTGGGGGTGTGTGTGATGTCTGTACACTCTTAGTAAAAAGGGTTCCAAAAGGGTTATTCAGCTGTCCCCATAAGAGAACCCTTTTGGGTTCCAGGAAGAACCGTCTGTGGAAAGGGTTCTACATTGAACCCAAAAGGGTTCTACCTGGAACCAAAAAAGGGTTATTCAAAGGGTTCTCCTATGGGGACAGTCGAAGAACCCTTTTAGGTTCTAGATAGCACTATTCTTTCTTAGAGTGTATGCTAGGCTAGTTCCTTCAGGCAAACCTACTGGGTGCGTGTGTGTGTGTGTGTGTGTGTGTGTGTGTGTGTGTGTGTGTGTGTGTGTGTGTGTGTGTGTGTGTGTGCGTGTATATGTCGGTCTTACTTACAGCATGGGGCATATTTGAGTTTACACTCCGTAGAGCATCAAATGGTTTAATCAATTTGAGGCCAGCGGGAGCAATGATGAGTGTGTGTGTGTGTGTGTGTGTGTGTGTGTGTGTGTGTGTGTGTGTGTGTGTATATGCACATGTGGGTGGCATAATCTACTGCAAGGCTTCTGTCACATTTGTGCAACTATGCTCTGTCCTTTGTTCTGCAAAAATCCACAGAATCACACTAGAGAAATAGAAAGAAACAGAAGAGGAAGAAAAAGTAGAGAGAGAGAGAGAGAGAGAGAGAGAGAGAGAGAGAGAGAGAGAGAGAGAGAGAGAGAGAGAGAGAAGAGAGAGAAGAGCGAGAGAGAGAGAGAGAGAGAGATAGAAAGCAAGAGAGATGAGAGAGACAGAGAGAGAGAAGAGAGAGTAGAGAGAGAGATAGTTCCTGCTATGTTGACTCTCATTCTGTGTGATGGTTCCCTCTACCCCCACTACATTCCTCTGATTCAACCTGCTGTAACATAACACAACAGTCTGTTCTAAGAGCCTTATTGTGTTGGAGGTTAAGATAGGCATCTGTGTGCAAACGCGCTTGTGTGCGTGTGTGTATGCATGTGTCCTATATATTTACCTTTACTGTCAATTATATGTCATGCAATCTGACGCTAGCACTTGTGTGTAGCCTAGCCTTCTCACCCTCTCCATCCTCAATGTGGGAACCAATAGAGTATTTACCCCTTTACCACTCTACACTCTAACCCTGTGTGTGTGTTACCATGTTATGTATGTAGGAACATTGGATGCATAATGCCTTAGATGGAGTGTTTCCCTCCACACTTACAGTATGTTTTGCTGTCTGGATCACTGTTAATGCTGGTTGGAACCAGGAACCCCTCAAGCAAGGCACAGCATGTGTACATATACAACAAGATGGAATGGGGATAAAGAAGGTGAGATGGAGAGGAGGGGAGAGGGAGGGGGACAGAGAGAGAAAGAGGGAGAGATGAAGGGAGGGAGGTAGAGGGAGGGGGACAGAGAGAGAAAGAGGGAGAGATGGAGGGAGGGAGGTAGAGGGAGGGGGACAGAGAGAGAAAGATGGAGAGATGGAGGGAGGGAGGTAGAGTGAGGGGGACAGAGAGAGAAAGAGGGAGAGATGAAGGGAGGGAGGTAGAGGGAGGGGGACAGAGAGAGAAAGAGGGAGAGATGAAGGGAGGGAGGTAGAGGGAGGGGGACAGAGAGAGAAAGAGGGAGAGATGGAGGGAGGGAGGTAGAGGGAGGTAGAGGGAGGGGGACAGAGAGAGAAAGAGGGAGAGATGGAGGGGGTAGAGGGAGGGGGACAGAGAGAGAAAGAGGGCGAGATGGAGGGAGGGAGGTAGAGGGAGGGGGACAGAGAGAGAAAGAGGGAGAGATGGAGGGAGGGAGGTAGAGGGAGGGGGACAGAGAGAGAAAGAGGGAGAGATGGAGGAGGGAGGTAGAGGGAGGGGGACAGAGAGAAAGTGGGAGAGATGGAGGGAGGGGGGTAGAGGGAGGGGGACAGAGAGAGAAAGAGGGAGAGATGGAGGGAGGGAGGTAGATGGAGGGGGGACAGAGAGAGAAAGAGGGAGAGATGAAGGGAGGGAGGTAGATGGAGGGGGACAGAGAGAGAAAGAGGGAGAGATGAAGGGAGGGAGGTAGAGGGAGGGGGGACAGAGAGAGAAAGAGGGAGAGATGAAGGGAGGGAGGTAGAGGGAGGGGGGACAGAGAGAGAAAGAGGAGAGATGGAGGGAGGGAGGTAGAGGGAGGTAGAGGGAGGGGGACAGAGAGAGAAAGAGGGAGAGATGGAGGGGGGGGTAGAGGGAGGGGGACAGAGAGAGAAAGAGGGCGAGATGGAGGGAGGGAGGTAGAGGGAGGGGGACAGAGAGAGAAAGAGGGAGAGATGGAGGGAGGGAGGTAGAGGGAGGGGGACAGAGAGAGAAAGAGGGAGAGATGGAGGGAGGGAGGTAGAGGGAGGGGGACAGAGAGAAAGTGGGAGAGATGGAGGGAGGGAGGTAGAGGGAGGGGGACAGAGAGAGAAAGAGGGAGAGATGGAGGGAGGGAGGTAGATGGAGGGGGACAGAGAGAGAAAGAGGGAGAGATGAAGGGAGGGAGGTAGATGGAGGGGGACAGAGAGAGAAAGAGGGAGAGATGAAGGGAGGGAGGTAGAGGGAGGGGGACAGAGAGAGAAAGCGGGAGAGATGGAGGGAGGGAGGTAGATGGAGGGGGACAGAGAGAGAAAGAAGCGACGAGAGAGAGGTCAATTGAGTAAAGAGATGGAGGGATGAAAGATGATCTCAGAGAGGGAGACAGAAAGAGACATTTGAGAGAGTAGACAGATGCCTCTCCATCCTCACTGTGGTAACTTATAGAGTAATTACCCCTTTAGCACTATATTGTAACCCGTGTGTGTGTGTGTGTGTGTGTGTGCTATTGTCAGCCTCTTAGGTGCTATTGTCACCCTCATCAACTAAATGGTCCAATGAGTGTAAGAGCTAGACTTATGTTAGCCCCTCGGGTCTCCTCTAGCCTGTCTGTTGTGGGGGTGGGGGGGAGTGGCTAGCCCCTCGGGTCTCCTCTACCCTGTCTGTGGTGGTGGGAATGGCTAGCCCCTCGGGTCTCCTGTCTGTTGTGGTGGGAATGGCTAGCCCCTCGGGTCTCCTCTACCCTGTCTGTTGTGGTGGGGGGAGTGGCTAGCCCCTCGGGTCTCCTCTACCCTGTCTGTGGTGGGGGGAGTGGCTAGCCCCTCGGGTCTCCTCTACCCTGTCTGTGGTGGGGGGAGTGGCTAGCCCCTCGGGTCTCCTCTACCCTGTCTGTGGTGGTGGGGGGAGTGGCTAGCCCCTCGGGTCTCCTCTACCCTGTCTGTGGTGGGGGGAGGGAGTGCTATCTATTTCTGCTCCACATATTCACAGCCAACACCTCAATATGTTAGCATTCTAGCTAACAGGGAATTAGGCTAACTGTAGGTTTTTACTAGCTTTTGTGTTAGCATAGGCCCATAGTTATTTTAAAGAATTAATGTTGGTAATGAAGGATTTTGTTTTAAAGGACTGTCTTTTTGGACTAGTGACTGTTTTTGTTCGTTTATCCATTTCTCTATGGGCTCTCTTGTCTGAACATATGAATCCATTTCTGAATTTGGATTAAAGTAGGATTAAAAATAGGATAAAAATGACTAGCCTTTCATATTATTTTCATTAGCATCAAACAGCACTCAGTAAGCTGCTAGCTATTGTTAGTCACTATAATACATTCATAGTTCCACAGTCATCTATTTACAACAGTGTCAGCTCCCAGAGGAATTTGTTAAGCTTTTTATTTATGGTTACATTTTATGCTAAAAATATATTTCTTATTGAGTGGCAAGTCAGCACCTGCGGCAAGGTTTTGTCTATTTCCGTTTCTCTGTGTAGCGTAGACGACTCGCATGCTTTAAAAGAGATTGTGAAACACCCTTGATCTGCATGCCTTTGTTTCATGGGGAAGGCACATGCATGCATAATGGGGACTATTTTCAGAATATTTTGTTTTGCCTGCATAATTTAGTAGTTGATGACTAACTGCAGTCTCTCCCTCCCTCACTACCTCTAGTCATTCCTCCATCCTTCCATTTCCTCCCTTTATTCAGCCATCTATCCATCTTGTAGAGGTTTAAGGTCCCACCTCTTGGCCAATATGACTGTAACTGCAGTCTCCTTCTCCCTCCGGGCCCTCTCCCCCTTTTCCCCTTTCCCCCTTTTCCCCTTTCCCCTTTCCCCTTCCCAATATCTCTTATTCCCTCTCCCCCCCAGTCCTCCCTCTCTCCATTCCTCCATCCTTCCCTCCCCCAAATCCTCCCTCTCTCCATTCCTCCATCCCCTCTCTCCCTCCTCCATCCCTCTCTCCATTCCTCCATTCTTCCCTCTCTCCCTCCTCCATCCCTCTCTCCATTTCTCCATCCTTCCCTCTCTCCCTCCTCCATCCCTCTCTCCATTCCTCCATCCTTCCCTCTCTCCCTCCTCCATCCCTCTCTCCATTCCTCCATTCTTCCCTCTCTCCCTCCTCCATCCCTCTCTCCATTTCTCCATCCTTCCCTCTCTCCCTCCTCCATCCCTCTCCATTCCTCCATCCTTCCCTCTATCCCTCCTCCATCCTTCCCTCTCTCCCTCCTCCATCCCTCTCTCCATTCCTCCATTCTTCCCTCTCTCCCTCCTCCATCCCTCTCTCCCTCCTCCATCCCTCTCCATTCCTCCATCCTTCCCTCTATCCCTCCTCCATCCTTCCCACTCTCCCTCCTCCACCCCTCTCTCCATTCCTCCATTCTTTCCTCTCTCCCTCCTCCATCCCTCTCTCCATTCCTCCATCCTTCCCTCTCTCCCTCCTCCATCCCTCTCTCCATTCCTCCATCCCCTCTCTCCCTCCTCCATCCCTCTCTCCATTCCTCCATTCTTCCCTCTCTCCCTCCTCCATCCCTTTCTCCATTTCTCCATCCTTCCCACTCTCCCTCCTCCATCCCTCTCTCCATTCCTCCATCCTTACCTCTCTCCCTCCTCCATCCCTCTCTCCATTCCTCCATCCTTCCCTCTCTCCCTCCTCCATCCCTCTCTCCAATCCTCCATCCTTCCCTCTCTCCCTCTCTCCCTCCTCCATCCCTCTCTCCTTCTTGATCTTTAGGGGCTAGACACTGCTTGTGCAGGATGATGTAATCCCATGTGAAACAGCACGTCACTCTCAGAGTTGAGGATTACGGTGCTAGGCTGTAAGTGTTTCCTCTTCGCCCCGGCGACTTCACAACACTTGTCATTTCCTCTGCTGTGTGTGTGTGTGTGTGTGTGTGTGTGTGTGTGTGTGCGTGCGTGTGTGTGTGTGTGTCTGTTGCGGTGGACCACGTGGAGATGTTAATACCGTAGTTGGGTTAAGGAGCTTCAGTTGTGTACTAAATTGAGAGACCCTCAGATGCACTTCCACTACGCTTGTACACACACACACACACACACACACACACACACACACACTCCCCTCTCTCGCTCAATACCCTCCCATGATTAGCTCTTCTTCTCTCTGGCCCTTCACACCAACAGTGGAAGCCCCCCTGGTCCATTGAGATAACATAGCTGTTGGATGAAGTCATTTGGAATGCTTGCCATTATAGAATTAGCCACTATCATGTAGCCGTATGCACTACACACTATAGAATGAAAGAGCTTGCATGGTGCAAATGACTGTAGTGTCTCTCATTGAATGGGGAGAGTGCTTCTGTTGGAGGATTATTTCATTGGCAGGAGTGATGGCTGGTTGAATTTGTCAGCTGGTTGTTGCTGGGGAAGTGTGGCCTCATTTCTTAGTGAATAGGCGGGATAAATTTAGGCTGCCACTGTTTTACATAAGGATCCTCTCATGTGATTTTCTCCCATTCAGTCTTGTCTACATACATACAGTAGCCTACACTGTAACAGTTTCAACTGTCTTTACCATAGCTTGGGCTGAGATATGGTTCAGGATAGTTTTTCCACATCAGCGAGTTTGCATGACAATCCAAATCAAGTGTCATCATCCACTAATGTCCTAATGGCCACCTGTAATATCACTACCTCTCACCTACAATAGAGGACAGTTCAAGGGCATATTATAATGTAAACCCATGTCTCTCAGGTGCTGAGTTCATTGTACCACCCAGCGACCACAACACCCCGCTTTGTAGTACGTCTTTCCTCTCAGTCCGTCGACACGCTATCTCTCCTCCGCCACTGCCTTCTCTCAGCACGCCGTCGATAAGACCACGCACCCCCCTCAGTGGGGAGAAACCATGGCAACTGGCCAACTTCGTGTTGACATCACAGACTGTTAAATATAACCACCTCACTATTCATTCCGCGATTTATCCGCGGCTCGCTATAAATATATGCTTTCCTCCTCATAATTGTAGCTCCGCCAGGCTTGTTAGGAGGGGAGGAGGGTTAGGGGAAAAGGCCTGAAAGTGTGTGTGTTTGTGTGTGTGTGTGTTTTCTCCCCCTCTTCCCACTACTTCTCATTAAGGCTCCATCAGGGAGATCTTTGATGCATATTACAGAGAGCTTAGTCTCTATGAGATAATCTCATTCTGATCTTAATGACTGAGAGACAGACTAGACTAGGTCTCCTGTATTTGGAATGCAGGGGTTGTTTCAGTGTCCTCTCCTTAGCTTTGTGCCTTTGGCTCCGCAGGCTAACACAGTCATTTGGCACACTGGAGGAGACATGGACTCGAACCCAGATGGTCACATTTGCCAGTTTGCGTGAATATAAATACACTGTTGATAAGAGACTGTTTCTGTCCATCAGATGTTCTACTGTGTTGAACTGATTGTTGGACATCAGGAGTGTGATGTCTGTGTGATATTTTCTTTGGCCAAAGCTGCATTATAGGTTGTGAGAGAGAAAGAGAGGAAGGGAGGGGAGAAAGAGAAAGAAGGAGAGAGAGAGGGGGAGAGAGAGAGAGAGAGAGAGAGAGAGAGAGAGAGAGAGAGAGAGAGAGAGAGAGATAGAGAGGGAGAGAGAGAGAGATAGAGAGGGATAGAGAGAGAGATAGAGAGGGATAGAGGGAGGGATAGAAGAAGGGACAGAGAGATGGAGGATAGGAGACCAAGAGATTGAAGGATGATAGTGTGTGGGAGATAGAAGGGAGGAGAGTTGCAGTGTGTGATTTGGAAGAGGAGAGGAAGGAGGTTGCGTGCCATGAGTCGGCTAGGCTTCCAGCAGCCACTTCCTTCGTCACGGCCCTGGGGGGTCTCTGGGGGTCAGCATGAGGTCGACCAATCACACTGAGAATCATCAGTTGCAAATGGCCTCACTTGCTCTTTAAGTGATGCTGGGCTGACGCCAACAGGATGAAGGGCCTCCGTCTGGGGAGTGTGTATGTGTGAGTGTGTGTATGTGTGTGTGTGCGTGTGTGTGCGTGTGTGTGTGTGCGTGTGTGTGTGCGTGTCTGTGTGCGTGTCTGTGTGTGTGTGCGTGCGTGTGTGTGTGTGTGTGTGTGTGCGGGTGTAGGGTGTGTGTGTGTTCGTGCGTGTGTGTGTGTGTGCGGGTGTGTGTGCGTGCGTGTGTGTGTGCGTATGTGTGTTTGTGCGTGCATGTGTGTAGTGGGGGGTGATGGGGGAGGGGTGGTGGGCTGGTGGGGCAGTCTGATGTTTTCCACTATCTCTTAATCTAGTCTAATCTCCTTTTTTAACCCCCCCACCACACACACACACACACATACACACGCGCGCACACACACACACACACACTCCCCCCTTCTAGTCTAAGTGTTACATGATCTGTCACATGATCTCAGTATATATACACCTGTTCTGAAAGGGCCCAGAGTCTGCAACACCACTAAGCAAGGGGCACCACCAAGCAAGCGGCACCATGAAGACCAAGGAGCTCTCCAAACAGGTCAGGGACAAAGTTGTGGAGAAGTACAGATCAGGGTTGGGTTATAAAAAAAATATCTGAAACCTTGAACATCCCACGGAGCACCATTAAATCCATTATTAAAAAATTGAAAGAATATGGCACCACAACAAACCTGCCAAGAGAGGGCCGCCCACCAAAACTCACGGACCAGGCAAGGAGGGCATTAATCAGAGAGGCAACAAAGAGACGAAATATAACCCTGAAGGAGCTGCAAAGCTCCACAGCGGAGATTATAGGACCACTTTAAGCCGTACACTCCACAGAGCTGGGCTTTACGGAAGAGTGGCCAGAAAAAAGCCATTGCTTGAAGAAAAAAATAAGCCATCAAGGAAAACGCTATGTCTGGCGCAAACCCAACACCTCTCATCACCCTGAGAACACCATCCCCACAGTGAAGCATGGTGGTGGCAGCATCATGCTGTGGGGATGTTTTTCATCGGCAATGACTGGGAAACTGGTCAGAATTGAAGGAATGATGGATTGCGCTAAATACAGGGAAATTCTTGAGGGAAACCTGTTTCAGTCTTCCAGAGATTTGAGACTGGGACAGAGGTTCACCTTCCAGCAGGACAATGACCCTAAGCATACTGCTAAAGCAACACTCGAGTGGTTTAAGGGGAAACATTTAAATGTCTTGGAATGGCATAGTCAAAGCCCAGACCTCAATCCAATTGAGAATCTGTGGTATGACTTAAAGATTGCTGTACACCAGCGGAACCCATCCAACTTGAAGGAGCTGGAGCAGTTTTGCCTTGAAGAATGGGCAAATATCCCAGTGGCTAGATGTGCCAAGCTTATAGAGACATACCCCAAGAGACTTGCAGCTGTAATTGCTTTAAAAGGTGGCTCTACAAAGTATTGACTTTGGGAGGTTGAATTGTTATGCACACTCAAGTTTTCTGTTTTTTTTTGGTCTTATTTCTTGTTTGTTTCACAATAAAAAAATATTTTGCATCTTCAAAGTGGTAGGCATGTTGTGTAAATGAAATGATACAAACCCCCCAAAAATGAATTTTAATTACAGGTTGTAAGGCAACAAAATAGGAAAAATGCCAAAGGGGGGTGAATACTTTCGCAAGCCACTGTAAACAAAAATGAAATAAACAATAAAAATTAACAGTAAACATTACACTCAGAAGTTCCAAAAGAATAAAGACATTTCAAATGTCATATTATGTATATATACAGTGTTGTAACAATGTGCAAATAGTTAAAGTACAACTGGGAAAATAAATAAACATAAATATGGGTTGTATTTACAATGGTGTTTGTTCTTCACTGGTTGCCCTTTTCTTGTGGCAACAGGTCACAAATCTTGCTGCTGTGATGGCACACTGTGGTTTTTCACCCAGTAGATAAGGGAGTTTATCAAAATTGGATTTGTTTTTGAATTATTTGTGGATCTCTGTAATCTGAGGGAAATATGTGTCTCTAATATGGTCATACATTTGGCAGGAGGTCAGGAAGTGTAGCTCAATTTCCACCTCATTTTGTGGGCAGTGTGCACATAGCCTGTCTTCTCTTGAGAGCCAGGTCTGCCTATGGCAGCCTTTCTCCATAGCAAGGCTATGCTCACTGAGTCTGTAAAGTGAGGGGGAAAAGTATTTGATCCCCTGCTGATTTTGTACGTTTGCCCACTGACAAAGAAATGATCAGTCTATAATTTTAATGGTAGGTTTATTTGAACAGTGAGAGACAGAATAACAACAAAATCCAGAAAAACGCATGTCAAAAATTTTATAAATTGATTTGCATTTTAATGAGGGAAATAAGTATTTGACCCCCTCTCAATCAGAAAGATTTCTGTCTCCCAGGTGTCTTTTATACAGGTAACGAGCTGAGATTAGGAGCACACTCTTAAAGGGAGTGCTCCTAATCTCAGCTGTTACCTGTATAAAAGACACCTGTCCACAGAAGCAATCAATCAGATTCCAAACTCTCCACCATGGCCAAGACCAAATAGCTCTCCAAGGATGTCAGGGACAAGATTGTAGACCTACACAAGGCTGGAATGGGCTACAAGACCATCGCCAAGCAGCTTGGTGAGAAGGTGACAACAGTTCGGTGAGGAATCAGCCCAGAACTACACGGGAGGATCTTGTCAATGATCTCAAGGCAGCTGGGACCATAGTCACCAAGAAAACAATTGGTAACACACTACGCCGTGAAGGACTGAAATCCTGCAGCGCCCGGAGGTCCCTCTGCTCAAGAAAGCACATATACAGGCCCGTCTGAAGTTTGCCAATGAACATCTGAATGATTCAGAGGAGAACTGGGTGCAAAGTGTTGTGGTCAGATGAGACCAAAATGGATCTCTTTGGCATCAACTCAACTCGCCGTGTTTGGAGGAGGAGGCATGCTGCCTATGACCCCAAGAACACCATCCCCACCGTCAAACATGGAGGTGGAAACATTATGCTTTGGGGGGTTTTTCTGCTAAGGGGACAGGACAACTTCACTGCATCAAAGGGACGATGGACGGCGCCATGTACCGTCAAATCTTGGGTGAGAACCTCCTTCCCTCAGCCAGGGCATTGAAAATGGGTCGTGGATGTGTATTCCAGCATGACAATGGCCCAAAACACACAGCCAAGGCAACAAAGGAGTGGCTCAAGAAGAAGCACATTAAGGTCCTGGAGTGGCCTAGCCAGTCTCCAGACCTTAATCCCATAGAAAATCTGTGGAGGGAGCTGAAGATTTGAGTTGCCAAACGTCAGGATCGAAACCTTAATGACTTGGAGAAGATCTGCAAAGAGGAGTGGAACAAAATCCATCCTGAGATGTGTGCAAACCTGGTGGCCAACTACAACAAACGTCTGATCTCTGTGATTGCCAACAAGGTTTTGCCACCAAGTTCTAAGTCATGTTTTGCAGAGGGGTCAAATACTTATTTCCCTCATTAAAATGCAAATCAATTTATAACATTTTTGACATGCGTTTTTCTGGATTATTTTGTTGTTATTCTGTCTCTCACTGTTCAAATAAACCTACCATTAAAATTATAGACTGATCATGTCTTTGTCAGTGGGCAAACGTACAAAATCAGCAGGGGATCAAATACTTTTTTCCCTCACTGTACATAGTCAAAGCTTTCCTTAAGTTTGGGTCAGTCACAGTGGTCAGGTATTCTGCCACTGTGTACTCTATGTTTAGGGCCAAATAGCTTTCTAGTTTGCTCTGTTTTTTTGTTAATTCTTTCCAATATGTCAAGTAATTATTTTCTCATGATTTGGTTGGGTCTAATTGTTTTGTTGTTGTTGACCTGGGGCTCTATGGGGTCTGTTTGTGTTTGTGAACAGAGCCCCAGCTTACTTAGGGGACTCTTCTCCAAGTTAATCTCTCTGTAGGTGATGGCTTTGTTATGGAAGGTTTGGGAATCGCTTCCTTTTAAGTGGTTACAGAATTTAACGGCTCTTTTCTGGATTTTGATAATTAGCGGGTATCGGCCTAATTCTGCTCTGCATGCATTATTTGGTGTTTTTCGTTGTACATGGAGGATGTTTTTGCAGAATTCTGCATGCAGAGTCTCAATTTGGTGTTTGTCCCATTTTGTGTATTATTGGTTGGTGAGCGGACCCCAGACTCTCTCTCTCTCTCTCTCTCTCTCTCTCTCTCTCTCTCTCTCTCTCTCTGAGTGATTACTCACTCATGGCATTTCAAATGTTACTAATGTTACTGATTGCTACTAACATAACATTTTGCGAAGACTGCTGTAATTTGAGAATCGACAAATATGTGAGGGCAGCTCAACTTGATAACCCGCAATGGTAGAGTTATGGGAAATATGTGATGAAAGGGTTTCTGAGAAGCCAAGAAGGATTACAGTATATATGGGATTCAATATCAAGATAAGTAGATTCGTAATCAATGGACATCAAATATTCATACTCTTATCTGCCAACTTTTTCTCTTTGGATGAATGTTATAGACTCAGCCTCTCTGTTGAACAATATCTCTCTCTCTCTCTCTCTCTCTCTCTCTCTCTCTCTCTCTCTCTCTCTCTCTCTCTCTCTCTCTCTCTCTCTCTCTCTCTCTCTCTCTCTCTCTCTCTCTCTCTCTCTCTCTCTCTCTCCGTCCACAGCCTCTCTCTCTCTCTCTCTCTCTCTCTCTCTCTCTCTCTCTCTCGCTCTCGATATTCAGCTTCTGTCAGAAGAGTTTTTTGCTACAAGCTTGTCTGCCGTATGTGGGTCTGGTGATGGGATTCAACTACTGTCAAAGATGCATGCTGTGTCTTAATGATTATGGATCCTCAGTATTCTATCTACTGTGTCTTAATGATTATGGATCCTCAGTATTCTATCTACTGTGTCTTAATGATTATGGATCCTCAGTATTCTATCTACTGTGTCTTAATGATTATGGATCCTCAGTATTATATCTACTGTGTCTTAATGATTATGGATCCTCAGTATTCTATCTACTGTGTCTTAATGATTATGGATCCTCAGTATTTTATCTACTGTGTCTTAATGATTATGGATCCTCAGTATTCTATCTACTGTGTCTTTAATGATTATGGATCCTCAGTATTCTATCTACTGTGTCTTAATGATTATGGATCCTCAGTATTCTATCTACTGTGTCTTAATGATTATGGATCCTCAGTATTCTATCTACTGTGTCTTAATGATTATGGATCCTCAGTATTCTATCCACTGTGTCTTAATGATTATGGATCCTCAGTATTCTATCTACTGTGTCTTAATGATTATGTATATTCAGTACTCTATCTACTGTGTCTTAATGATTATGGATCCTCAGTATTCTATCTACTGTGTCTTAATGATTATGGATCCTCAGCATTCTATCCACTGTGTCTTAATGATTAGTGTAGCCATGTCAGCAAATGACCGCTGTCTGAACACACACAAATCCGATTTGGTCACCTGTAATTAGCTGTTTGGACAGTCAGTATTTCAAACAGACTTGAAAAAAACCCCAACTGATTTGAGCATTAAGGCCTGCAGTGTGAACAAGGCTTTAATGATTATGAATCCTCAGCATTATATCCACTGCCTCTGCTACTTTCCCTTTTTACCACCTGCAACGCTCAAATATACACTGAGTGTACAAAACATTAAGAACACCTTCCTAATATTAAGAACAGCCTCAATACGTCAGGGCATGGATTCTACAAGGTGTCGAAAGCGTTCCACATGTTGACTCCGCTACTTCCCACAGTTGTGTCAAATTGGCTGGATGTCCTTTGGGTGGTGGACCATTCTTGATACACACAGGAAACTGTTGAGCGTAAAAAACCCAGCAGCGTTGCACTTCTTGACACAAACGGGTGTGCCTGGCACCTACTACCATACCCTGTTCAAAGGCACTTAAATGTTTTGTCTTGCCCATTCACCCTCTGAATGGCACACATACACAATCCATGTCTCAATTGTCTCAAGGCTTGAAAATCCTTCTTTAACCTGTCTCCTCCCCTTCATCTACACGGATTGACATAAATAAGGGATCATAGCTTTCACATGGATTCACCTGGTCAGTCTATGTCATAGAAAGAGCAGGTGTTCCTAATGTTTTGTGCACTCAGTGTATGTGTGTTGTAAAGCCTAAGATTATTCTCATTGGACTGAACCTCTTAGGACATCCAGACATGCACGTTTAGATCTTCCGTGTCCACCACATTCAAGCCTCCAGCTTACAGACGCCCAGGGAATACAACATGTTCGTTCTGCCCAACAAGAAAGTAATGTCATTTTTTTTTTCATGTTTTTGTTGAGAAATATACAACAGATGACATAAAAATGCATTTATGTTGATTTTGTGTTGATTTTCTAGCAAATTGGATTAATCAGTGCAAAACAAATGTATTTATATGACAACAACATAATGTGGTGCCCTTTAGGGGTTTAAACCCAGGGTTTAGATATGCTTGGCCCACTTTGACACCAATCAGATCAGAGCCCAAAGACTTCTCTGTGTCCTCATCATCATTACTCATCATCGTTAGTCCCCTCCATCACAGCCCAGCCCTTTATCTAAAGAGACTCCAGCGCTGAGTTGTCACGCTACACAGAAGGATACAGAAGTCGACACAGATCCAAACAAAAGGGAAAATCAGCGGTGAAGTGTTTCAATGCCGTGCATGTGAATAGAGGATGACTAACTCCTCTCTTTATGTATTTCTATGGCGTCCTGGGAAGAAGAATGCTATGACTCATACACAGGTGTGATTTTGAACTGGACATTGGTTTCTGCTGCGGCACGAAATTGAATGTTCTATTTATCCTCTGTGCAGAAATGA